>NW_010257095.1:0-857 GCF_000690775.1 Eurypyga helias | reverse complement strand
GACGTCTCTTTGACTCTGCGCCCAATCTCCCGGTACTGACTCACTACAGAAATATGATGTTCCTTCTCTTGTGGATTACCTGCAAACTCTGAGCCTGGGGAAGGAAAAAAAAAAACCACCACCAAAGTCAAAAATAGAACATGGGGCAGTATACATTCTATTACTTTAACGTCATTTAGCCTACTGGAGGAATCAGTTCAATTTATGAAGACCATAATCCTTTTGAGCTGACTTTCATGATCACTTGATTAAAAACTGTTAGATGGTTGTGCAGTGTTTATCCTTAGAGGTTTTCAGGACTTGCCTGGATAGAACCCTGAGCAACTTGATCTGACTTCATAGCTGAACCTGCTTTGAGCAGGAGGTTGGACTTGAGATCTCCTGTGGTCCCTTACAACCTGAATTATGCTATGATACTGTATTTCTCTGCAACCCACAGCCTGAGGCCATATATATTGAATAACTGCTGGAGCAGAGGAGTTTACATCTGGTAATTGCTGTTTGGAGTGGTGTAGTTAACATCACTTCACTGAAAAATACTTTAAAAATAAATTCAGTTTTCATTACAAACAATAGAAAAACATTCTAGCACTTCAATTGTTTGCATAATAATATAGCAGCTGGAAGTTTTTTCAATAGATTTTTAGTTTGCATATGTGTTTGATTTCAAAAATTATTTTTATGTAAAGAGGCTATTTGACTGAAAATACTAGAATGTAGGAGTCATCTCTTTTTTTGGGCAGGGTGGTGTTGTTTGTTTTGTTTGTGGGGGTTTTTTTATTGTGGTGTGCTGACCCTGTCTAGAAGCCAGATGCCCTCCAAAACTGCTCTTTCACTGCCCTCCCCAGCTGGGCAGG
>NW_010257094.1:4207-12969 GCF_000690775.1 Eurypyga helias | reverse complement strand
CGCGACCCTTCTCCCCGGGGTGGGGGGTATCCTGGCGGGGGTGTGCTCCCGCCCGGCGCTGCCGTGGGCTCTCCGGGCTCTGCTGGGATGCCCAATGGAATCGTAGCTTTAGCGGCGGAGCGGGTTAACGATCCCCTTACTGCTTGCAGCTCGCGGACCAGTTCTGTAACGCCATTGGGGTGCTGCAGCAGTGCGGCCCCCCGGCCTCCTTCAGCAACATCCAGACGGCGATAAACAAAGACCAGCCGGCGAATCCGACGGAAGGCAAGTCTCTCTGCGCGTCTCCTCGCCAAGCGTGAACGTGGTCTCGCGTAGCCTGCTCAGCAGTGCAAAATCCGTGCTCGTGCTCAGCGAGCAATTCCGTAAGCGGAGGGGTGATGGGAGCTGATCCATAAACTGATGTCAGCTGCCCTTGCCGCATAAGGCTGCCATAGTGCAATTTGAAGGGTTAAGTCAGCATTGCAGTGTATTTTTAGTGCTGGTTTTGCAGAGATAGAGTAGCTCTACAGATATCAGCCACTTTAATAAGACTGCTGCCAGAGGTAGTAAGTTATCCGTTGCTTTCAAGAAGTCTTTTTAGAAAGAATTAGTGTTAGTTGTATGATATCGCGTATGAGTTTAAAATTCTCCGTGTTGTCAGCTTTTTGTTACTTGTAGTTCTCTGTGTATCATCTACTTATGTAATTAGTTAGGGAATGGTGTCGTATTGAATCTCCTCATAGGCATTTGCAGTTTTGTTGTTGGCTGTTCTGGTTTGGGGTTTTTCTTTTTGAGAGAGAGAGAAAGAAGAAACTCATCTAAGAGGCTGAAAATGGCAAGCAGACAAAATGGCAAGCAGATAAAGTTCTCTCAGATTTGAGAATTTATGGCTACGATTTCAATAATCATATTATTCTAATCCTGAATCCTTTTTTCTTTTCCTTCCTCTTTTTTATTCTGAGAATATTTTACATACATACTGTATCAGATCAGGTTTGTTTATTAGGTTATTGGGGCAGACTGGTTTGGAGTGCAGCGATGCACTTCCTAGGAGAGTTGAACACTAATTCTTCCTTGGTCTGTGGTGGTTTGCTCCCTGATAGTGGAATTAGTTGTAAGAGCCTTTTGAAAGGCTTGTTTGCTTCCTTACCTTACCTGCTGCTGTCCCAGCTGCCAGCATCGGTGGGGTGCCAGAAGCTAGAGGCTTCGTTAAGGCCTTTAAAAAATAGATCATGATGGGCTTCTCTTTTGATTTGTCTTTTCCTAAAATTCTGCATGTAAGTGATTTCAGGAAAATTGTACAGCCACGTTGGTGATGCTGATGAGGCAAAACAAACCTGTTAATGTGTCTTTAGATATTTAAAGTCTTAAGAAGGCCTTGACAGATAAACCCTGTGGTGACCCTGAGTAACCTCTAAATGCATATGTTGGCTTTGTTGTTTGGGTTTTTTCTAGCTTGAAGTCAGGTGCACCTCTGAGAATGTCAATCTCTTCTATGGATTTTTGCCTTTAAAAAGTACTTGCTCTTTTGCTTCCACAAATCTCTTGTGAACCATTCAGCATATACATCAGAGCTTAAATTATAAATAGGGAAGGGCTGTTTCAGTATTTGAGCAGTAGTAATGAACTTAATCCAAACAATAGCCGTCATTCCATATGGAAAGGTTTTGGTTCTGGCTTGCGGTGCCTCCTATTAAAAGTCCATGTAGTTCCTTCAGTAATACAGCAGCTGAATTAAGGTCTGTTATGAACTTCCAATCCTTTTCCGTGTCTCAGGGACAATTTAACTTTTTCTGTGGCTGAATAGGATTTTTTTTTGCATCAAACTCCAATCCTTTCACTATTGAGCTTTTGCTTAACATGATTTAAATAATCCATCTATCTGAATCACTATCTCTACATTGTTTCTACTGTTCTTGTTTTTTGTCTAGTAGCAAAATTTGGGGAAAGAACTGAAAAGCTACGTGAGTTTCCAGCTACTTCTCAGTACTGTGTGTAGTGACCAGGACACTTAATGCTGGCATTAGTAACTTCTTAACTGGCTAGCCCTGATGGAGTTGGAGCTATTTCCTCATCTGCACAAGCCCAGCCCTTTGTCTAACCAGTTACCTTGTCCAGTCTAGGGTTGGGGTCAGGCTACCTCCATCCTCTGCTGCAATTGAGTTCTCCTCAGCTGTGACACTGTTGTTTACCTCACGCGGGAGAATTTTTAAATCTGCACGCTTCAAGCCTTTAGAATTTTCTGTGCCGTCTATGCAGAATTGTGCTTGTTTCTGATAATGTACTGAGTGGGCTGACTTTTTTCTTTTTTAAAGAGTACGCCCAGCTGTTCGCAGCACTGATCGCACGAACTGCGAAAGATATTGATGTTCTAATAGATTCTCTGCCTAGTGAAGAATCCACAGCAGCCTTGCAGGTAGGTAAGAGTGCTCTTAATTCCTCAAAGCATAACTGACTGCAAAGTTATTTCTTTTTTAAAATGTGTGTTTTTACCCTCTAGGCCATGTAATCTTGAAGAATGGCTTTTATATACCCTCATGAAAAATTCAGGGTTATGAGGCTACCCTTGTAGGTTGAGTGGAAATACTGACCTTGCATCTTACACTTTGGGGAAAAAACCCCAGCCCTAAACCCCTCTATCATAGCAGTTTCCAGTATTAAGGTGTTATGTCTCCCCCTCCCCTCCCCAGTTCTTCAAAGACTCATAAAACAAATGCAGCAGTACTGATGTATGGTGAGT
Organism: Eurypyga helias; assembly: GCF_000690775.1. Lineage (NCBI taxonomy): Eukaryota > Metazoa > Chordata > Aves > Eurypygiformes > Eurypygidae > Eurypyga > Eurypyga helias. The sequence continues at coordinate 10,250 of NW_010257094.1, read as the reverse complement.
GTTTTGTTGTGGTGGGGTTTTTCCCCTGGATAATCTTTCCTAGTCTCTCGCTCGTTAGGAGCAGGTTTCATCTTGTGCCTGCACAGCCAACACTTTACTGAAGCCTGTTGTTTCTGGTGGTTGGAGGGTTGGCAGGGTATCCGTTAAGTTCTCCAGCTCTGTCACAACACAGTTCTTTGTTTTCCATAAAGGGTGCCCCTCTTTGGGCCGGCCAAACTTGGTGCTTTTGTTCCTTGCTCCCTCTCTCTTCAGACCAGAGGAACTCTCGTCAGAGCTTGGGAGCAGAGCAGCTGTCGGCAGGTACAGCTGGTATCGTGCTGTCCATTCCCAGCCTTCCAGGAGCCAAAATCTTGTGCATCCTTTCACAGTACCCAGCGGCTTCTCACTTCCCAAAAATGCCTTGGACCTGCACTTCAAAGAATACTATGGTGGTGTAGCTTTGAGTTTTGTTTTGAGGTGGTTTTGTCTTGGGGTTTTTTTCCCCTGTTTCATACAGGTCTTCCCTATTAAACAGCATCTTTTTTTTTGACTCCTGGCTTCCAGATTTACATCGAGTGTTTTCTTTTTAGAACACACCAAGGATGCAGAGCGCTGTTTCTCTGAGAACCCTGGGATGGCTTTAAGATCAGCTGAAGGTTTTACACCTGGGTTGATCGCCTGTGACTCCTCAAAGGCATTTCACATGAGACTAGTACTAGAGGTGCCTGCTGGGTCAAATATAAATAAACTGACAGTTGCCATCCCGTTTGATTTTAAACAGAGGAGGTTAAATGTGCAAACGTTGCTCGTCACGATTGCTGAACGTGCTAATTGAGCCCGTTAACACCAGCATCGTGTAACTGTGTATTTCATAGCTGAAGACAGTTTTCCTGCTGCAGACTAATTAAAGTTTCTTCCATGATTGAGCAGCGTCTGGTCATAGTGACAGCTGATGCAGGGAAAGCAGGGTGCTCCAGCAAGAGGAGTTGGTTATCCAGCAGGGATGAGCTTTCCTTTGAGGTGATGCTCCGATGCTTTCTTGTGCTCTTCATGCTGGATCTCCTCTCACAGGATTTTCTGATCTCTTCTGTTTGGTGTGGTTTTGAGATAAGTTAGCTTGGATTCCACTGCTTACTGCTTCTAGTTGTGTGTCTTCTCTTCTGTTGTTGAATTTGATGCAGCGTTAGAGAGAAGTATTCTTTCTTTAAGAAGACTGTTTTGAGGGTGTTTGAAATGCTCTGGAAGACTCTGGATAGGTTGTATAGAAGCGGTAGGTCGACCTAAGTACATGTCTGTTAGCTGAGTGTCCATCTCTTCTTTTTCTTTTTTTTTTTTTAATAAATACTAAATTTGTCTTGGTGCATTTTGCAAACCTGAGGCTTGTTTTAAATGTAGGACATACTCTGTTCAAATCTGCGGCTTAACTGCCGTCAACTACTTGACAACCGAGGCTGGAGTCTAAATTTCACACCTTTTGCCATCTTCTCTGACCCTTCCTGCGAGAGCCAGCAAGTCCCTCATGCAAACACTAACCTTCCCTGAAGACATCAGCGTTGCAGGGCAGAAGCCGAGTACGTGGATAGAATTTGGCAGTTGGTTGAAGCGTGACTTCTTAAGGACCGGGGTGTAATGGCTTAAACCCGTATCCATTTGAAACTGGTTTGGCTGGAGCTTTTACCTGTTATCTTACAAGTTTAGTAGTTTTAAATGTGGTAAGTAGGTTAACTGAATTTTGAAGCTCAAATGTTCGATTTCACTGAATTTTGTTTAACTGAAAAGCAGTTTGGTTCTGAAACAAAACACTGGGGGGGAAAAACGGTTACATAGTGCAGTTTCATCTGAAATACACCATTTAACGGAAAGGTTGAAGTGATGCTTATGCCCTACTGACCACTTCCAGTAAGGGAGTGGGGAGGGGGATGAACACTCACTTGTCAGCAAGGGAAGCCGCACGGAGCTGAGAATTGTAATACGAAATAGGCTGCTGTCTCTGAGGGGGGTTGTGTTTACTCTGCGTGGATTTACTCACTGCAACCTACAGTGAGTTGCTGTGAAGTTGCTCGTACGTAATTCAGGAACCACAAGAGGGTCTTTCTCTTCTCTAGGGAGCACTAACTGTTCCATCACAGTCCTTTAGTAGCTAAGCCAAGGTTGTGTTGTATTTTGAAGACCTGTGCTTTCCTCCCCCTTGTTTCAAAGGCTGCTAGTCTGTATCGACTGGAAGAAGAAAATCACGAAGCAGCTGCCCGTCTGGAAGAGGTCGTTTATCGCGGGGATATGCTGCTGGAAAAGATACAGAGTGCCCTGGCAGACATCGCCCAGTCGCAGCTGAAGACGAGAAGCGGTACGCCCAGCCAGCCCCCGCCAGGCCCCTAGCCCCAGGGGCGGCACGCCCCGGCGAAATCCAGCTGCGGCAGGGCGCTTCGAAAACACGGCTCCCTGCCCCTGGGGAGCTGTAACGCCCAGCCCAGCTCTCGTGGGACTCTGGAGTGCTCTCGTCGTTGGGAACGGCCTCTTTTCTCAAAGCTCGCGCTGCAGGTGTTGTATGAGAAACGCTTCTACTGTAGGGTCGGTGGTTCCGTTCTAGAATCACGTATGCCAGTGTGTGTTTCCTTGACTTAAAATACTACTTTCTGAGCTTTCTTTTCATAAATCTGACTTCAATCCAATTTATCTTCAATACACAAGCCTTAATCCCGAAAGGGAATTCAGAGGGAAAATATATTAAGGGTATTTGTGTAACTTGCTCACTCCCCATTTCTAAAGACTGTGGTGTTCGTGTATTTTTGATAAGGCTCAGATGCAGACACACTTGGACTTGCCAGAGTTCTGTGAAGACAGTGCTAGACAATGATGTGGTGGCCATCTGTTTTAATTAAAAGAAATGGTAATTAAACATTTGTATTACTCCTTGGCTGGTTTACCACCCTTTACAGAGCAAGTAAAGGGAAAAGTAAACTCTAATGTTTGCAGAATAAGTGTTCTTGTCATTGGCATCTCATTAAAAAAAAAAATTAATCTGCAGGTATCCGATACCGTCCTTTATTATTGTCTGCACTTCACGAATGGGCCCTTGACGCCCTTATTGCCGCTGATGCTCTTGCTCGTGCCGTTCCGCTGCTGCTGCTAGCCTGCGTTCTCCTGGCAACTGGGAATGCCTCTGAAACAGTAATGAGGAAGTGTTGGGTGACTGGGAAGAAATTAGCAGTGGAGAAACTGAAAATAACTCGTTATGTAACGTTGCTTTTCACTGTAAGCGGTGGCTGCCACGCAAATGCTGTGACCAGAAGCAGCAAGAGGCCCGTCGTCCCCAGCGTGCCCTCGCACACTGGATAATTTTTTGCCCCTCATCTTAGGATTCTGGAAATAGTAGCATCTCTTTTTATATTTGAAAAAACTTCACCACGTAACGCGGGGCTCAGCTCAGGAGCTTGGAGTTGAACTGTTAGTCGTTGCCTGTATCTTTGAGTTACCAGCCTTGCGTTATTGTGGGATGCTGTTTGTTGCCTCATCAAAACTACCTGCTTCTAGATATTGGATGTGCTGTCATTACCTGTGTGTCTCTCTTATAGAGAGATAAGAGCAATTCACGTGTTTTTAGCATGCTGATCCTGAAGGAACTGGATACAGTTGCTCACTGGAGTGCACCAATGGAAGGAGGAGTAAAGCATGGCACAGGATATGTCTTGTGTACAGCCTGTTCTCAGGATTAAAAAATACAAAGCTGTTCCTACCTGTAACAAACACTAAAGCTGAAGTATTTGTAATTAAACACCAGTCTGATTAATTAGCTAACCTGATTTTGTCAAACTTGCATAACTGTAGTCATCAATTTAGTCTGCTAAATTAGCCTGCCTGTCAATTCCACAGGAGGAGAACGAGTTGGGGAGGTAAACAGACTACAGCACAGCCCTGGTTCTGAAACAGGATCTGTATTAAAAATGCCTGGGCTGTGGTGATTCACTAAGCCGTGTAAATATGCCCGTGTCCTGGGGAGGCTTGAGTTTCAGTTGAGGTCAGTCACGGGGCCTGCTTTTGGGTTTGTTTCTTCCTGGAAAAACTGCATCCAGTGCATCTCAAGTTGGCTGGGGAGGATTTTCCTGTTGGCTGGTTGCTTTTTGAACTAGTGGGCTTAGAAAATGTAGAGTGAAATGCTTGGGTTTTGCTAGTGGCTTTTTGTCTTTTAATTGGTGTGGTTTAATTAGAGATTTGTTCGTTGCTGGAAGAGGGGTTAGATCTTCCTATTAAATTCCCTGGGCTTTTTGTCTTTTAATTGGTGTGGCTTAATTTGAGATTTCTTCGTTGCTGGAAGATCTTCCTAGTAAATTCCCTGGTCTGAGGTGATGCACATGTTAAGCTGTACGTCTTCACTTGGCGCCTTTTCCTGTAGGAGATGGTCTTCGTCTTTGGTAACAGCACAGTCCTTTTAACTTCTTACCTTTCCAGTTTTCACACTTCAACTGCTCAACCTCTGCGGTCTGGCGCTGCCTACCTCTAGAAGCTATTCCTCTCAGCTGCTGTTTGGCTACGCCAGCCCGCTGTAACACGGTGTGTGTCAGTATCGGACAGCTAAGCATGCTTGGAAGTAACCCTGAAGGAGGGGTATCGGCTCCCCTGTAAGGACCTGTGGGTTCTCAGTACTTTCCCTGTGTCGAGTTCGGCGAGTGCTGACAAGTCAATAGGGGCAGTTTGTGGTAGTTAAAAACGAGCAACACCCTAAAGCAAGGGAGCCAAAATCCCTCTTTTCCTTGAGAAAGAACGTAACGCTTAAGCGAGCGAGTAGGCCCGTGGGACGCGTGATCCCGCTGGTTCCTGTACGTTGCGTTGCTGTTGTAAATCTCTGCCGGCTCTTTCGCAGCCCGTGTCTCGCTCGGGAGGGCTGCGCGTCTTCTGCTGGGCTCTGGCCTGAGGAAAGGGGAGAAGGGTGACTTGCTACGGCTGTCTAAGGGGCAGAGCGTTAGATGGGGCTTGGAGATGGGGATTCCTTTCCCCTCTGTCTCGGATGTGCCGATGTGTCCGGCTCCTGCCGTGGGGTTTTAAACAGCCCAGCTTAAAAATCAGCGTGAAGGGGTAGTGATCCCCTCGGGGGCACTCCTGCAAGAACTGTGGGGCATGCAGGATTACTGTGTCTGTGCCCTGCAGCACCCCAACCTTCGGTACAAAAAAAGGGGGAGGGGGATGTCGTTGGAATCTGGAATGCCTTGTATCCTCCCTGAGAAGGCCTGAGCACCTCCAAACCTTCAATTCTGAAGGGGGCGGCAGCGACCCTACGTGACGGCTGCTGACATACGTGTTACATAAACATACAGGTTACACGTGAGAGGGCTGTAAAAGGAAACTCTGCTCGAGACAAGAGACTAAAGGGAGGTGAAGCACCATGGTAAGAAGAAAGCGTGGAGCGAGGTGTGAAACGGTTCTGCGCGTAATGTTGGACAAGGAGGACGGCCCAGTGAATACGCTGTGCTTCGAGGAAAGATAGCACAGAGCAAAACGGAGAATCCCACTGGAAAACAATCTCAGCCACTGCAAACGAGCAGGAGCGTTTCATGCTGGGAATCCATACAGCCCGCTGGCAAAGACGTTGGAATTGATTTAGTAAATACAAGCGGCTGATCAAAGCCGCCTTCGCTATAAACAACCATGCTCGGGGGAGAGGAACACCTCGCAGCAGCACTTCTCATGTTCAGGCACAAGGAGATGGAGGGATTCACACGGAGAGATGGAGGGACTCATACTGGGAAAAGTGCATTAACAGTATTTTTTGTGTCTTTACGGAGTTAATCCTGGCTCGCTATCGCAGATGATGGCATCTACGGGGATGGGGGACGTTCTGCTGTGTGTGGCGTGGGGAGGGTGTCCTGGCCATCCCCGCACGGTTGATGTCAAGGGATTCTGGGAGATTGCAACAATACAGGCCGGAGACGGCCTGGCTGGGGAGCAGCTCTGCGCAGATGGGCCTAGGGGTCTTGGCAGACAGCGAGGCGAGCGCGAGGCAGCAGCTGGCCCTGGCAGTAGCGAGGGGCAACAGCAGACGGGGGCGCGGTACCAGGAGAGCCGCCAGGAC
>NW_010257094.1:0-4082 GCF_000690775.1 Eurypyga helias | reverse complement strand
CAGCAGGAGGCTGCCACAGTGATGTGGGCTGGAGCAGCTTCCCCGTGAGGAGAAGCTGAGGGAGCAAGGCTGGGAGAAGGAGGTGGGTTTGGGGGCACCTAACAGAAACCTGCCCATATCTTTGGGGGAGGTTATGGAGAGGACAGGGCCAGGCTCCTCGTGGTGGTGCACGGCAGAAGAATGACGGGCAGTGGACATAAATCATAACAACGGAGCTTCATACGGGTCACAAGGTAAAGCTTTTCACCATTAGGACGGTTAAGTTTTGGAATGCAGTCCCCAGAGAAGTTGGAAATCCTGTGAGGTTTTTCAAGGCCTGTCTGCATAAAGCTCTGAGCAACCTTGTCTGGTTCACAGGAGGTTGGACTAGACACTTTCTGAGGTCCCTTCTGATCTGAATGATCCTGTGGATACCAGCCACGTTAAGGGTTTCTGAAAGAACCAAGAAAATGGCTTGGAATCAGGGAACCATGATCTTTAAGGTCCCTTCCAACCCAGACCATTCTATGAATGGTTTGGGTTGGAAAGGACCTTAAAGCCCATCCAGTTCCAACCCCCCTGCCATGGGCAGGGACACCTTCCACTAGACCAGGTTGCTCCAAGCCTCATCCAGCCTGGCCTTGGACACTTCCAGGGATGGGGCATCCGCAGCTTCTCTGGGCAACCTGTCCCAGTGCCTCCCCACCCTCTCCGGGAAGAACTTCTTCCTGATATCCAATCTAAACCTCCCCACTTTCAATTTAAACCCATTGCCCCTTGTCCTGTCACTACAGGCCCTTGCAAAAAGTCCCCCCCAGCTTCCTTGTAGGCTGATGTTGTCCCCTTTCTAGGAAGGCCGATCTGGAGGACAGAAAACTCGAGGTGTCTGATATCAGCCTCATTCCTATTGATGAGATTTTGTGATGTAGGTCTCCGTGCTGGGAGGCCGTTAAGTTGACCTTAGGTGTGGTGTGAAATTCCATGCTGTAGTGACCCAAGTTTCCAACAGGTGCCCTCGAAGAGCGCGATATGCAAAATCCACATCCTACACTTATAGAAAATTGATCTGTCAAGTGATGCTGACTCACTATTAGACAAAGGCAGACTCCTCTAAAGAAAGACATTGTGGTTTATGTAGCTCGTTATGTAGTCTTACGTAAGAAAGAACGAAAGCCCTCTTTTCAGGCACCAAACCTGAGACTAGAGCAAAAGTTTTATTCTAGCTTTTCCTTTCAAACCTGTGGAAGAAAGTTTGGATTACTTTGATCGATTTGCTGAACAAACTGTTGGTTGACTGGCAGGACCTTCTACCTCTAACCCATGGGACTATGAAGCAACAAAGGGCACAGAAAACACTGTTTCCAAACGAGGTGTTTTTTATGCTCCAGATTTGTCAGGCACTGTGTTTTACTGCAGCGAGCAGTGGAAATGACCTCCAGGAAGTTTCTGCCTGTTTTGATGTCGTTGGTGTAACGAGCGTAGCTTCACCGTTACTGCAACACTGTTGGTGTACACTTAGGTGCAGGCTGTACATTTATTTTTGTTTCTTGGAAAGCTTTGTGGGAACCTTCGGTAACTAAATAAGCAGAACAGGAATTTTGTGTTCTCGCTGCGGCTGTAGCCAACCAGCGTAGCCAAGTAGCTAAACACACTCAACTCCTGCTGAGAGCACAGAAGGGCTACCGTGTCACCGCTCTTTAGACTTTCACCCTCGTTCTTCTGAATTTCTGTTTTCAGCTGACGTTCAGGCAGTGTAGCACAATGGTAGAAACAGACCTTCCCCTGGCTGTTTTAACCTGCTATTTACCTACTATAAATATTCCCAGGGGCCTGGACTTAACCTCTTTACCCTTACATGCTTCACTGGAGCCCTAAATGAATTAATTTTTCTGAAGTGGAGATTTGTAGCTGAATGGGGACTGCAATTTGGCTGCAAAACATCCGATCTCCCCCCTGCCCCCTTGAAAAGAGAGGGTTGAAATAGAAGCCCTCTTTCAGGAAACAACGTGCTTCATCCTATGGCTGTGTGGGAAAGCTGTTGACTCCACGTTCACTTTCCACAAGTGCTAGGGAAAAATCTGCATGCTTTTCCCGAGTCACGATCCAAGGGAGAGAAGCTGTATTCATGAGAAGGCAAACACCCTTGAAGCTGAGAGCTCCAAAGGAGAGGGCTCTCACACCCAGACCCTACTTAGGTTGTGGGGGTGTCTTTGGTGCCTTTTCCAGATGTCTGCAGAATGAAACGTAGGAAGAAGTTACAGTCTGCTTGCTTGGTGCCTGCAGAGCTGCCTTCAGCAGGGAAGAATGGGAATGCATATTTTATTTCAGTGCTGAAGAGGAAGAATGTTAAAGGAAGATGTCAGGACAGTCATGATACAACTGTACACAGGCTAATAAAGTTCTGAAAAAAAAGAGCAAATAGGGTTCCCTCTCTTTGCTTCCTTCACAGAGGTGTCGGAAAGCGGGTGGGCACTGTTCACGGTCGCCCTGCCATTCTGTTTCGAACGCTCCTGACAACAGCCACTCAGCATAAGCAAGCGTGAATCGTGAAAACGGGGCAGTTGTCAGATGCTGCGGTCGGATGAACCTCTCCCCGTGTGCCAGTGACCACTCTGTGCTTAGTGAACGTGGGATTGAAAGGAGAGCTTTGGCGAAGGAGGTTTGCACTTCAGAAAGCTTCCTCCTGTGTGGCGATGCAGGGAGGGAGCGATAATTTATCCAACTTCGGCTGTAAAAAAGCCAACGGGATCGCCCAGCAGTTGCCAAATGGCATTTGATGGAGCGGGAGCAGAGGCTGTGTTTCAGTGGGACTATGGATGCGTGGGTAAAGCTAAGGAAGCATCCTCACTGTCCTAGGCTTCCTGAAGTGGGGCACGTGCCCACCCGTGCGCTGTGTCGTTTACAAAGAAAGAGGCACAGTGTGCAACGATGGAAGGGAAACGCTGCAGTGAAAAAGAAAAAGCATTTTAGATGCCTTCCAGGGCGGTGAGTGGGTCTGTAACGTCACCGAGCATCGGGCCTCCTGGTGAGCTACTTCCTCCTGCGGGGCTCCCAGGACGTGGCTCTCCCTGCGGCACCGCAGTCAGGGTTGGGGCTGCAGTGTGGGCATGCCCTTAGCCCCAAGGATGTAGAATCTGTGTCACACCTAAACTGGTAAAGGAACCTCTGGAAGGACACACAGTGTGGTCCTCCTTCCCCCAAAGCCACGGAGTTTACACATCAAATTACACAACTGGTTAAAATGACACGTTTTGAGCTTGCACTGCGGGAGCCAGCTATGGAAACAGGCCTACGGTTGGCCTGGGGGACGCGTTCCAGCTTGCTTTGGGCATGCCAGAGCCCAGACGGCTCTGCGCCAGCAGTTGCTGTTAGCGAGGGAGAGCTGAATGTCCTACCGTGGCCCTGAGGTTTCCCGTGTGCTGGACAGGCGTGCGAGGAGCGCGGAGCGGGACCTGCCCTTGCTTACGCTTACGCCGAGGGGACTCCTGCCCGTCGCTCCAGCGAGCTGGGGAGGGGGTCCCTAGCGCGCTCAGAGGGAGCAAAGTCATCTGGCCAAGCAGAACGAGCAGCTCTGACTCGTTCTGGTGTGCTCGAGCGTGCAAAGTGTAATGCTACTCCGAGCATTAGTCTTTCTCGGCCGAGAACAATAGTTTGACCGCTTCTCCGTTGTGCTTCCTCTGCAGGTGTTTGGCTGCAGCTGCAGGTGAATGAGTTGGCAGCCACATTCACCTGTGTGGCTCCTTCCACCCCGCCCTCAACTGACCAGTTAAATTAATCCCTGCTAGTCTCTCAAACAGGAGAAGGAATTCATGTGGTGAGGGATGCTGAAGGCACTGTTTTGACTTACGTGTAGCTGGGGAGTAAGGGACAAATTCTCTTCTCTCAAAAGTTATATCCTGAGCTTGTATTTTGATTTAAGAAATGTGTGTATTTGGGGTTTAAGAAAATTGCTGGGCACCTGTAGGTGACAGTATTCCTGAGCTGTGCTACTTGTTATTTGTGACCGTGTCATGTTCAGTCGTCTGTTGTGCATGGTGGGTACTGACCCCATCTGAAGTCTGGCTTTGGAGTAGAGCATTGCGCTGGGTTCAGTCAGGAAAGAG
>NW_010257093.1:27949-37432 GCF_000690775.1 Eurypyga helias | reverse complement strand
GCACCCCCATCCATTAATTACGAGCAACGAGGCAGTTGAGGCGGGCCGTGCTAAAGGGAGAAGTTCCCAGACTTTTCCCTAATAATTATCTGAGTTCGTTCTCCCATGTGTCTGTAAGGACAAAGTTATTAAAAAATAACCAATGGCAGAATGATTGCAAACTTTCCCTGCTTGGTTCTTCCATTAATCTTTGGATTTAAGCTTTGCAACTGGTAGCAGACCCAACCACGCTGAGACGTAACAACCTTGAATTCCCGCAGCTGCTGTGGGTGGCTGGAGCTGCTGTGGGTGGCTGGCCCGGGCCTTTTCTCCCCCATCAGGCCCACGGACTATTAAATCAATGGAATTCATCGCCCCAGGACGTAAGGAGGAGCGAGGCAGAGATGAGATATGTGTACAGATAGCAAGAATATCCAGACCTGCAATTGGGGAACATACTTAAAAGCACAGGAGTTCTGATAAGACACAGGGCGTACATCAAACTCGTTATTAATGGGGGAAGTGACAAATGATGCCCGAAGGCCAAGTTGCTCCATAATTACCTGCTTCAGAGTTTCTCATGTCTTCCCTTAACTTATCTAGGGCTGGTCACTGTCACAGACAGGATACTGGGTTTAAGGTTATGGCTTCCTAAGGCTGTGCAGCTGCCCGAGAAAGCAGACTTGCCTTTCCTGCACACCCTCAGCCCGGTGTTCCTGCTGTCCCCCATGCCATGACAGCGGTCCCGTGAGGGGAAGTGAGTCACATCATCCACTCGCGATGGAGCAAACCCCAGGAGATGGAGCCGTGGGGATCAGGAAGGAGGGCAGGCTACACCTTTCAGCAACAGCACAGCCTTAGATCAACTGTGGTCTAAGGCCACGGTCTCAGTACTCTGCAACAGATGTATCTGAGACGACGTTAACGGACGTTTCCTTTCCCTCTTCCCCACCCCCATCTCACTCTCCCCTCACAAACTCCTCATCTGCTACGTGTGGCCGTTGCTATCCCCCCACCCAAAGTGGGGAACTGGGTCTGTTGCTGCCAGTTAGCTGCTCTTCCCACACCTATTGTCAAAAGTCACCTCAACACCAGCAAAACAACTCACACTGAGAACTAGAATCAGTTACTCAGTTTGGGATCCTTACTTTCCCATCTGATTCTCCCAGATTTTTGTATGGAATTTTGGCATCTGGCAGATTAGAAGGTTGCATAGTTTTTAAAACCAAACAACTGAATCTAAAGTGTAGAGCAGATGTGTCAGATCTTGAGGCTACTTGTTGGCACTGCAAAACCCCATGGTATTCAAGATAGCTTTAAGTTGAATGCCAAGTTACTTGAATGCGACTAAAACATATTAAAATGTTTGTTTTAGACACATGAGCTTTGTGCTACCTGGCTTGCCAAGACCAGCCCCATGCCAAAGGAAATCCTGCCAGGGATCTGCTGGACTTTGCCTCTGAACCTGTCCAAGACCCAGCAACCTCAGTTTACACAGCTTTAGGATATAACGCCCCTGACCACCATCACAAGGAAGGTTTTTAAGTGACTCAGGTGTGCTACAAAAAGGGATTTGCGTATTCAAACTAGAAAGGTGTTTTGAAATGTAACCAGCTGGCACACTTGACAGACTCCCCAGCAACAAAAGGCACTGTGTGCGTAGCTTGTTTGCTTGGCCGCAGCCTCAAACCTGATAGCGCGTGGGTGGACCATCGAGCTGGCAAACTGGATCCTTTAGACAATAAGCTGCAGCAAGGGACCTCGCATCCATCAGTTACAAGTCCTGGGCTCAAGTTTATGTGTTCTGTGGCAGCAAGGCGTGGCATTCACCTTGTCCATCAAGCATGATTTATATTGCTAACACCGAAAGTTTTACAGTATCGTTTTCTCCTGCTGCAACAAGGAATGATGGAGAAAATAAATCTAAGTCCTCTGTGATATAACTTCTAATACGAGTTTACTCCTTAATTATAGCTCTGTTTTTAAGCCTACTAATTTTGATCATGATTTTTTTCTTTTAATTTTAATTTGACAGTGATTTTTTATTTTAATTTTTGTCAGACGCGACACTGAAGCAAACAATTCACATGAAGGTACAAACAGATGTTACGGTGCTTACAAATAACATATCCAAACCCTATCAAATATTTTGCAAGGCTGATACTTAAAGATGAATTGATACCCCTGTGGATTTCACTGTTCCCAGGCTACTCTCTGTTCATATTTTTAAGTTCTCTGTCCCCAGACAAGTACTTTTTCACCTTCTCAAATTGACTTCTTGATCTTATCTAGGTAAAATTCATCCAAGGCTCTTTGTTAGGTGCTGCACTGAAACCTCTACACTACCAGCCCTGTGTTATTTTTTTTCACTCTGACAGGCCGCTGAAATAGTCAGCAACAAAAAAAACCCTGCAAAATAAAAACAGAGACAGCCATGTCTCAAGATAAAGTTAGTAATAAGCTTTCTGAAAGCACACTTGTTCTTAAGTAGAATTACTGAAGCATTAGGTTAGAATAATGAAGTTAAAAGCCAAGGAATGTGGCACAGGAGAGAGATTTAAAACATCGACAAGCACTGTGAGGCTCTAAATCAGTCCTTCCAAGAAATAATTTAAGCCAGTGAAAAATTAAGCTGGTAATATGCATTCGTAGGATCACACAGGCAACTGGCAAGAAGGAGATGCTTTCTTTTTAAATTAACAATTCAAGTTCAAGTAGCAAGTATTGCTACAAATGCACCTTTGAAGAAAAGGAGAAGGAACTTCCTTGGCTTTTTGTTAAAGCTTGATGACACAGGTAGAATTTCAGAATATTTTTAAACTGTAGCCCATTCAAGCCAGTTAAAAGTGGTGACTCAAGTAACACGACCAAAAATAGTAGTGGGCACTCTGTGTTCCAAAGCAAGAGTATCATGAATAAAATATTAACAAAAAGCAATCACAGGCAAAGATAACCTGTGTCATATACAGCTTTTTGTTGTGTAGGGGAAAAAAAACAATATTTAAAATCACTGTTACATTCAAGGATAAAATTCAGCACTTCCACCCAACTTAAGTGTCATCTGCAAACCTACTGAGGGAGCATTCCATCCCCTCATCCAGATCATTGATAAATATGTTAAACAAGACTGGCCCCAACTGACACTGAATTTCATACAGGTGGACTGTTTCAGAAGGTCCTGCAGCTTCATTTGTTTATTTGCATCAAAATACCACTTTATCCAAGCAATCACAATACCACAGGAAAGTATGGTTAAACAGGATTACAAGGGGTAGTTCAATAAATTCATCCCCTGCTCTGATGAAAATCCAAGGGCTTCACACCATCTCTAACAGACCTTTAGCTAACCCATTCTTGAAACACAGTCGGGTAGGGTAACATCTCCCCTATGGGTCATCTGCAGCACTGGAGTGTTTAAGCTATTTATTGAGATAGAAGGTTTTTCTTAGCATCCCATTTTAAATCTTTAGCCTTGCACCCTTGCTTCCTAGTAAAAAGAAAGAGAGGAAGAACAGTCCCCCACTGGTTTTTACAGCAACATCTTGGGTATTTGAGGACTCTCTTTGTTCCTTCCATTCTTCTGCTTCCCAGACTAAACAAAGGGACAACAGATAAAACATCCTATAGAGTTTACATTAGTTCCATCAGCAACTGCATGAGGTTTACGTGTTTCTAAAACATCCCCTCGGCCCTCTGACATAGAAACTGTGAGGACTCATTAAAACGGGAAAGCTACTAGACATGTACTCAGCCAGTAATGCTGCTTTAAGCTCCCAGACCAAGATGCTCAGGTTTACACACAAGCCTTGGTCTTTCCTCCAGATTTTTGCCAGACTAGACCAAAAGGCGCTGGGTCAAAGAAGCAGGAAAGCTAAAAGCAAGATGGGGGAGCTGTGGCTGCCCCGCAGCAGCAGGCAGCAGGCTCTGGAGGTCTCAGAGCAGCTGAGGGAAGCAGGACGTGGGTTGTGGGAGGAAAAGGGTTAGCGCAGGGACTAAACTTCCTTAGCTTCCTCTAAACCTGCATTAGTATACCCTGGTGTCACCAGTATTTTGCAGGAAGTTTCATTAACGACCCCAGCAGTATTTATAATTATAATTGCTATGAATTTGCAAGATGCACCACAGCCTGTGCCTACTTCAGGAACACTTCTGAAGGACCACGGTTCAGTCTCTCCCTTTTACTTTCCACCTTCATATGTCTTCACAAGCACCAGCCCCGATCCTGTAAAGGCTTGACCATGGACATAGCTTTATGCATTATTAGTCTCAACGGGACATACTAAATCTTAAGATATGCTTAGGACTGAAATCCAAAAGGGTTCATACCCAACAGCATGTTGGATTTGGCTTATTTGTAACATATTTACAGGGAAATATAGTTATTCCATGATGTTCCCTATGCAAATTACAGCTGTGTAGCAATGACTACCCAACAACAAGTTGCAGAGGAAGAAAAGACAGTTTGTAACAGACTGTCCCTTTAAAATCAGAAAAAAATAACTCAGAAATCGTGTGGCTTTAGTTTTTTCTACATTCTAGCTGAAAACAGAGGTAATTACAAATGATCAAAGCAGAGCAATGAAGTTGAAATACAACCAACTCAGAACATCCACTCCCTACACCAGTAAACTTTCTGTTTACTCATTTCTCCCATTTGTCTTGAATTAGTAGCTCAGGTCTGTTTAGTACCACTGGCAGCAATGGCAATTACCCTTTGATTCATACTCAGTGACTTGTTAATTCAAACAAGGTCATTCCAGCCACACAGACACGAGTGCAGACTGAAAACAAACAGGAGCCAGCTAAACAGCCTCTCCCCATCTCCTGCCGAAGAAATGCCATGGGGACGTGTCCTTGCTATGGCAGATACCACCTTAGGCAGCGTCATCAGGAATCCTCTTCCAGCTCCTAAAATTCTTAATTCCACCCAACTCTTAAGGCCCCTTGGGGCAACTCTTTAATCTAAAAACCTCAAAACAAAAGGGATACCTGGGAACTAAAAATAACTCATGTAATCACTTTCTTGCTCACATGTTCACACACTTGCAGTCACGTGCCACGCGTCTTCATCTACCATACTTGGACTGGTCTGAAGATAACAGCACCCAGAGCAAGCTCACCTCCCCCATCCCATCTGGGGGTTCTGCTCAGAGCAGTCAGACCTACATTATTTTGAAAGGGGATAGAAAAGAGATGGAATGAGGACATCGCCTTGTCACCTTTTTTATGATGCTAGAAACATGTGGCCACCAACTGTGATGCACAGTCTTACGAAAATCAATAGAGTTACTTATTATTTTCAACATGCACATAGACTGGAGGACTGGAGACTTTGTCTTGGTTCCTACCTATAGAGATAAAATTGTACCTGTCTGACAGTTTTGGAATTACTATTATCCTCTGGTTAGAGTTTGACAGTTCCCCAGAATATTCAAGCAATACCCCTTTTTATCTCAAAAAGATGAATTGTCAATGCAGCTTAGCAAGATGACTCAAGGTAGACCAGTGTAAGATCACAAGTACAGCCTTCCCCAAGGGAGTATTTCTGCAGGGTGAAGACACTGCCATGGAGTCTGGCCTTACCCTGTGGTGCTAGTGCCAAACTCTCCACATCCTGCCCTGGTCCAAAACCCACCTGGACCTACTGAGAGACTACCATTGCCTTTGGAATGGTTTGTATAAAGCTCACAAAGCAATCCTCTACTTGTACGCATTTTTCTTCTAGGTTATTTGGCCCTCTGTGGAAGGAAATGGAAGAGCTGGTTTCCCAGGATATGGAGAAGGCCAAGGTACTCAATGCTTTTTTGCCTCGGTCTTCACTGGCAAGGGCACAAGCCATAGCCCCAGAGTCATGGAAGACAAGATCAGGAACTGGGAGAATGGAGAGCCGCCCATGGTTAGAGAGGATCAGGTTTGGGAACACCTGAGGAACCTGAAGGTGCACAAGCCCATGGGACCTGATGGAATACATCCGCAGGTCCTGAAAGAACTGGTGGATGGGGTTGCGAAACCTCTATCCATCATCTTTGATGAGTCATGGCAGTTTGGTGAAGTTCCCGCTGACTGGAAAAGGGGAAACATAACCCCCATCTTTAAAAAGGGAATAAAAGAGGACCCAGGAAACTACAGGCCAGTCAGTCTCACCTCTGTACCTGGCAAGATCATGGAGCCTGGCAAGATCATGATTTCCTCCTGGAAATCATGCTAAGGCACATGGAGAATGAGGAGGTGATTGGTGACAGTCAGCATGACTTCACCAAAGGCAGATTGTGCCTGACGAATATGGTGGCCTTCTACGATGGGGCCATAAGCTTGGTGGATAGAGAACAGGCAACTGATGTCATTTACCTGGACTTGTGCAAAGCCTTCGATACTGTCTCACATGACATCCTTGTCTCTAAACTGGAGACACATGGATCTGATGGATAGGCAGCTCGAGGGATAAAGAACTGGCTGGATGGTTGCACTCAGAGCGTGGTGGTCAACGGCTCAGTGTCTGAGTGGAGACCAGTAACGAACAACGTTCCTCAGGGGTTGGTTTCAGGACAGGTACTGTTCAACATCTTCGTCGGTGACACGAACAGTGGAATTGAGTGCACCCTCAGCAAGTTTGCCAATGACACCAAGCTGTGCGGTACAGTCGAGACACTGGAGGGAAGGGATGCCATCCAGAGGGACCTTGACAGACTGGAGAGGTGGGCCACTACCAACCTCATGGAGTTCCACAAGGCCAAGTGCAAGGTCCTGCACCTGGGTCAGGGCAATCCCAAGCATAGGCTGGGTGGAGACTGGATAGAGAGCAGCCCTGAGGAGAAGGACTTGGGGGTACTGGTGGATGAAAAGCTGAACATGAGCCAGCAGTGTGCGCTGGCAGCCAGAAGGCCAACTGTATCCTGGGCTGTATCCAGAGAAGTGTGGCCAGCAGGTCGAAGGAGGTGATTCTCTACCTGTACTCTGCTCTCGTGAGAGCCCACCTGGAGTGCTGCGCCCAGCTGTGGAGCCCTCAACATAAGAAGGATATTGACGACTTGGAGGGGCTGGAGCCCCTCTCCTATGATGAAAGGCTGCAAGAATTGGGCTTGTTCAGCCTGGAGAAGAGAAGCCTCCAGGGAGACCTTATTGCAGCCTTCCATTACCTGAAGGGGCTACAAGAAAGCTGGGGGGACGGACTTTTTACAAGGAAATGTAGTGACAGGACAAGGGGTAATGGGTTTAAATTGAAAGTGGGGAGGATTAGATTTGATATCAGGAAGAAATTGTTCCTGGAGAGGGTGGTGAGGCACTGGAACAGGTTGCCCAGAGACGTGGCGGATGCCCCATTCCCTGGCTGTCTTCAAGGCCAGACTGGATGAGGCTTGGAGCAACCTGGTCTAGTAGAGTGTGTCCCTGCCCATGGCAGGGGGGTTGGAACTAGATGGTCTTTAAGGTCCCTTCAAACCCAAACGATTCTATGATTCTATGATTATGTGCATCCTGATTAGGCAGTGGTGCTCTCTGAAGCAGAGACATTTGCTAGTAATTGACTATAAATGGCATTATTAAACAGTTACTTTCTCGTCACAGATATGAAAAGGTAGATTTTTACAGTACAAATGACAAACAAATATGTCATATGTTTGTCATACATTTAATCAGAGAGTTTCAAAGAGCTCTGAAATGTACTGAACCGAGTCTTGCCCTGTCCCTCACACTCGTTTCAAAGGCTGGATTTCCATGGCACAGGCAGATCAGTGGATATGCCAACAGTAGTAAGAGTTCAAAGCTGAGAGCCATGTTACATCTGGCAATCTGTTCCCTGCAGCAATGGACTTTTTAACTTCTGCTGTAGCCAGCCCTAACAACGTCAGATGATGTCTGTCAGCACGCAGATGTAGCCCCAAAGCCTCAACTCAATAAACAGGTGAAGAATTCATTCTTACTCACACAGTCCCATTGATGTGAATAGTCAGACGCAAGTATAAGCTAAGGTTGGCGCAGGGGAAGCTCAGAGGCCTGGGAGCTCTGTCAACTAATTCTCTGTAAGCACCCTTGCCTTGCCAGGGTAAGCAGTAGAGCTATTATATGAGGAAATATAATCTTAGGGAAATATTCTATAATAAAGTGTACAGAAAACAGACATTCTCCTACTTTTAATTCTCTTCCTAATTGCTAACAGTATGTAAAAATACTCAGGGCAGTAAAATTAACTAGGACCTTCTGTTTTAAGTGTAGAAACCACAACTGTGGAAGCTCAGCATGCTTGTGGATACCACGAAAATGTGAGCTCTAATGCACTGTAGCTGCAATCTGATTCCCAGCATCTGTCCTCAAACTAGTGAATTGGTGGGGGAAGGGGCCTTCTGGTCAGGCAGTCATGTCCACATTGTCATTTCCTAGACAAAGAACAAGAAATTGTCCTGTCATACTGTATGAGATGACATTTTCTTCTGTTTAATAAGTCTGATTGTGATAGATAGTAGAAACTCCCTAGAAGCTGTCCTTGCACGTTTAGGACTTTCTAGTAAATCATCTTGACAACAGCCCATGAAGACAGGCATCCCATGAAGACAAGACTCCCAGAAATACAGTGCTATTTGACAGGATAACAGATCTGACAACTTGTTGCTGAAATGTTTGTCTGATCCATCCAGTCCACCCTTAGCTGGAAAAATCTGAAAAAATCAGCCTCGAAGTGCAGTGCCCTACGCCTGCTGAGCCAGCCCTGCCAGCTGAAATGCTGGGAGTTGCAGCAGAGCAGCCCCCCTTGCATGCTCGTGCCTTCCCACTTGCCCCCCAGCTTGCAAGCCCAGCAGGTGATGGAGGAGCTGCTAATTCAGGGCAATAATTTTTTTTTTTTCATCCTATACTTCAGCATTCAGCAGGATGTAACCACCTTTGAAAATTTTGCCCTGAATCAGCCTTTCTTTTAGCTAACTCTCACTTACTCCTTTCATAGACTGAAAGAATCATAGAATGGTTTGGGTTGGAAGAGACCTTTAGAGATCATCCAGTCTAACCTCCCCCCTGCCAGGGGCAGGGACACCTTCCACTAGACCAGGTTGCTCAAAGCCTCATCCAGCAGGATGTAACCACCTTTGAAAATTTTGCCCTGAATCAGCCTTTCTTTTAGCTAACTCTCACTTACTCCTTTCATAGACTGAAAGAATCATAGAATGGTTTGGGTTGGAAGAGACCTTTAGAGATCATCCAGTCTAACCTCCCCCCTGCCAGGGGCAGGGACACCTTCCACTAGACCAGGTTGCTCAAAGCCTCATCCAGCCTGGCCTTGAAGACATCCAGGGATGGGGCATCCACAGCTTCTCTGGGCAACCTGTTCCAGTGTCTCACCACCCTCTCCGGGAAGACTTCTTCCTGATATCTAATCTGCATCTCCACTCTTTCAATTTAAACCCTGTACCCCTTTTCCTGTCATCACATGCCCTTGTAAAATGTTCCCTCTCCAGCATTCTTGTATGCCCCCTTTCATGGCCTGTGGCCCATTCACTGGCCTAAGGCTTCCAGATC
>NW_010257093.1:0-27911 GCF_000690775.1 Eurypyga helias | reverse complement strand
TTTCCCTCCCACCGTGAGAGCCCTGGTGCAGAGGAAAAAAAGGCAGGACAATTTAAAGAAGAGACAGAAGTTCAGGGACTGGAAAAAAAAAAAAGAAATGGGAAATATGCAAACCAGCAAAAAACAATCAAAAAAGTAATATTTTCAAATGAGAGTCAGATTTTTATATCCAGAATTCCTGAAAATCCAAGAACAAATGATGAGACAGATTTCTGGGTGAAAAAAGAATACATGTCTAGGAAAACTGAGATGTATGTTTCTAATTTTGAAGGAAGATCTAGAGAAAAAATATACTGAAAAACTAAAAAGGATTATTAGGGGGAAAGTACACTACATGAAAGGACAGCTAAAGAAAGTGTATGTGTCAGGGCTGTGAAGATACAGAGAATTAGAAAAAAGGAAAAAAGCATATATATTGCTGCTTTTTTTCTTTAAAAAATGTGCAATGATGTGCACAGCATCTAGAATCCTCAGTTTAGTAGAAGTCGGCCTCCTGGCTTCACATATGGAGGAAAAAAGAAGGGAGGGAGGGAATGCCTCATATCAATGGGAAATCCAGCAGAGCTGCAGACCACACGGGACCGTAGCCTTGTCAGAGGCTTCCTGCTTCTGTGCAGCTCTTGCTCTCTTCTACCTACGTTTTATCACTCAGATGTAGCGACAGCACTTTGGGGGAAAAAAAAAAAAAAGAGATGATCAGAGGCAAAATAAGCAACATCTTCACTTAGATGCAGCAGGAGAACCATCCTACCCTGAGGGAAAGAAGCTATTTATGCTTCTGCCTGCTGCCACGTCTGGTCCTGCCATGGGTGAAGAGGTCAGAGGCTGAACTCTGCTGATGCAGGGCAAGTTGACATGCCTTGTTCTCATCTGTTTCATTAACAAAAACCCACCAATGTTATAAAAATAAAACACAATCAGGATATATTTGGGTCTCCAAGACCAGTACTTGTAAACTGGGAAATACCTCCTTTATGACCGACCACTTTCCACTTAACACGTCCCTCCCAACCCTGCAATGCCGGACATGACCAAGACCCCCCTAACTTCTCTGGTCTCCAGCATAGGTCAGACACAGGCCAGTATTCAGGTCACAAAGGAAACTGTAAATATGGTATTTGATATAATTTTGTCTATTTGTTAGAGATAGCCTTTTATACATAATATGTGTAATATGACCTACAATTTATAGGACTGAGACCTACACTGCCAAATAATTCAGCTTCTCAGCTTGGTCCCAGGGTCCAGTGCTGTGATAGTCTTATTTTACATGTTAGTTCATTTGTGGGTTCTTTTTTACAGCAAATGAGTCCATTTCCTTCAAAACAACCCCCCAAGGTGCTTCCAGGGGTAGTCAACACCAGAAATCATGCCACTTAGCAGCGTGGCCATCTCAGCCTTCTTCTGCTCTTCCCCATCCTCTTATGCTGTCCCAGCCAGCGTCGTTCCCTCAGCCTCCCCTCACATTTTCCAGGCAATTCGCGGCAATAAAACATACACGCCGTATCTTGACCCCACAGGCACATGGCTGTAGGACACAGCCAGCTCTAGGAGAGGGCAGCTCTAACATTTATGAACCTGAGCCACTCTGCATGACCTGGCTGGAGGCCTTTGGCTGCAGAGAGAAATAGTCATAGGTGGCTCAGAAGCTGTGCTGCATCTACTCGGTCTTTTCCACTCTTAACTTAAAAATATTTAATTAATTTAATTTTACAGTCATTGCTTATGGTTACATTGTTCATAGTGTTAAGCTTGCTTTCTAAAATCAGAAAAAACCCACTGTTCTTAGAAAACAAAATTCTTCTCTATTTTACTAAGCTTGGGTGAGTACTTTTCGCTGTGATTTGAAAAGGGATGATCCAAAATTTTAATGCCGTTATCATTTGGATGGATAGAAATGGTAAAAGAACACATAAAAAGAGGTTTTACACTGCAGAGCTTTTAATATGAAATTTTGCCAACTGTGGGACATAGCAAATCTTACTGAGATCCTACAGAAACAATGTCTCTGGTATTTTCCCACCACAGCAATGTCCAAACTCTGATGCCATGGCCATAGATTGACTTTTTAAGGCTTTAAAGAGGGGTGAACGCCAAGGTTCTGGAAACAGAACTAGTTGTGAAGTGAGCAAGATTTTTAGAAAATAGCTTCCAATCGTTATCTAATCCCGTTTTTTTCAGACGTGGCTGCAGGGTCACTGCACAGCAGCACTATTTACATACCTCCATCTGAGGGGGTGGCCGGTTTAAGTTAGGCACATGCACAGGGGCGTTATACAAGGACGGTCTGTATTTGGGCACTGCCTCTCCAGCATGACCTGCACTTTGCAGAAACTGGCTTAAAAAGCACAGAAAATGGTACATCGGAAGGAGAAGCAGGGGGGAAGGGAAGCAGGGAGGCGAAGCAGATGTGACTAAGTCAGGCTGCTTTGTGAGCTGTGACTCCAGCATTCGGTACCAAGCACATGCTATATTTTCTACTTGAAAGCTGACTGCCACTTCAAATGAAAATGGTTTTGTATGTGCTGCACCATAAAATTACACAGACACAGAGGTCCACGCTAACTAGCTGTTTACCTCTGTGTTCTACCACAGCACATAAGTTATAATCAGAGGAAGGAAACTTCTCAGAGATCTGAAGGCTTTAATTGTTTCAGCATGCAGATGGTTTGCATTACAGCAAATCGACACAGCTCAAGGTCAATCCATAGTTCAGCAATAGCTGCTTCAGCAAGTTAATTTAGTTTGTTTACGCCTCTTCTGGGGAAGGTTACTTATTTTATAGATATTTCTAGGCCTAAGAACCACCGCAACAGGTGAAACTGGAGGAGCGTAGGTCGCCATAGCCATTTCCTTAATGTCTGGTGCTAGGCAATTTTTAGAGCAGCTAAATATAGCTGTTTTCCTACAACATTTGAACATTTTGTTTCAACATGTTCTCTTTTCTGTCACTGACATAAAACATTCTGTTACAGACTCATGAAGACATCTCCCGCAACCCTCATTTTCCCTGCTGTGTTGTGATTTGCCATGCAACCGCTTCACTTAGAGACGGAGGTCCGACACAAGTCGTTACTCCCTTAGCTATCAGTCTGAGCTGCCCCTCTCCCAGAGGTTCCTGGTCCCTCTGCACAGGCAGCTCAGCTGTTCGTGAAGCAGCTGCTGAACTGCCTCAATTTAGGGCTTAGATGGTTAGGATCAACTGGAACCAATTTTGATTATTTTTTTTTAATAGCACCAGGCTGAAATCTGTCACAGTACAGCAGCTGCTTCATCAGATGAGCCTTCCCTCCAGGCAAAATGGAGCTCCCCAAGGGGAAAACAGGCTGGGCACCAAGGGCTGGTGGGGGGACTACTATAGTGATACCGAGGAAAGCTGTCACTGTTCAGAGGTTGGAAAGGTCTATGTAGGAGAGAAACACAAAGTGCTGTGGGACAGAAAGCAGCAGTCTGCGTGAGCCACAAGCACTTTCTTTTGTGACAAATACAAACTGGATCCCAGAACTGTCCAGGTAGCTGCCATTACAACGGCAATCTCACCAAGGCCAACTGTTAAAAAAACTGCATCTGGCAAAACCAGTGCATGATTTTTCATTTTAAAAGGGATGGTCTTTTTCCTCACACCTTGTCTTCAAGTTCTGCTGCTCTGTGCTTATTCCGGTCAGTCGTACAGTCTCCATCATTTACCCTCTACCTCTGGTCCCGCAGGAGCAGTACCACACCCCCACACAACTGTGGAGCAGCACCGTCTCTCCCCACCTGCACTTGGTGTCTGGAGTGCCAGACCTGGAGAGAAACCACAGCAAGGTATTGCCAAAGAGAGGTTATGTTTGTGGGACTCAACAGATGTACAGATGTGTCTGTATGTCCATATGTGCAGGTAATTTAACACCACGGGTGCTCCTCTACTACCCTGACATGGGACCAAATTAGCAGAGTCACAGGATAATTGAAAGATGGGTTGCACCTCAAGGTCATAAAGTAATCAGTGAACTTGCAGTCTACTTGCAGACCTCAAAACATGTCAGAAACATCACTGAATGTAACATCACAGCAAAACAATGCTAAAAATCTCACACTCTTTGCTGTACACATCAGGGCATTTACCTTCATTTTGTTTGTGTATGAAAGCCCTTTTAAAAACTATCTGTTTCAAAGACCTGTTTTTAAATTAACTTAGGGAAACTTGGCAAAACTTTTTAAAAGAGGCTTGTGGCAGGGCTGTGAGGATTTGAAACAGAGAGGCACACTAATGCTGTCAGCTGTACCTAAGAACGTCACATCCACACCCTGGAAGAAGTCTCCTGCCACAACCTTCCCGCATCGCTCTCAATGATCCTCAGTGTAGCCTTATCATCTGCTTCTGCATCTGCTCTTTCGGGAGGATCAGCCTCTGTGTGCTTTGCTGCTTTCAGAGGCCTGCCTGCTATTGCTCAGGCCGGTTGGCAGCATTTACCACTGCTCTGCGGTCAGGCAGATACCCTTACAAGGAAAAGCAGTGATTCGTCCCCCTTCTCGGTGAGAGTTAGGCAGGCACATCCACCACTGAAAATCCATAATCCGGCTTTACTGCGTCCATTTAAAATAACTTTGGGTGGCAAAAAGCAGCCTGAGCTTTAGGTCTAATTCTTCACATAGATAATAAGATGAGGTGCATTCACGGGACAGTGCATAAAGTTTGTCTTGCTCCTAACTTGGATGAGAGGCTGCAAGCATCTGGGCCAGAAGGCGTGCGGCTGCCAAAACGAAGCAGGCAGCTGGAAGCTGGAAGTGGAGCAAACTGCCTCCAGCAGCCTTGCCAACAGATTCTGCAGGTCAGTTATTGAAATGATTTGTACATCAGCATATTTCAAATTCTGAATGCAGCCCTATCCAAAAGACCACAGCAAGAGAGTTTGTAAAGAAGGGGCTATTCTTGGAGGAAAGCAATTTCGAAAGAATCCGTTTCCTTACTCAAACACCAGAAAGGTGGAAGGTTTTCCTAAAACTGGCACTGAGGGCACATCTGTGACATGCAGATAATTACTGGAAGTAACTGGTAAAACTGCCAAATCCGACTACAGCAGAACTGCCAGAAATTTTTTCCTTCTTAATTGAAGCCAAAAACCACAGGTGACTTAAAAGAAACGAAAGTGTGGGGAAGCATAGGGAATGACCAGGCAAGATGGCTCTTATGCACAGTGCTTTAGCACAGTCTAGAGGACTTGTCTATGAAATGCTGCCAACAGTTGGACCGTGGCCAACTCATCTCAAAATCTGGGTAGCCTGCGTGTGAGTAGGATAGAGTCACGCACACTTCCCTTGCATCAGAGGCCCCATGTCTGCTAACCTCTCTTTCTGGCTTGGGATGTGGGGCAGTTCCTGTCCTCCAGCTCTGGGACACATTGTGCTGACTCCCCAGCGGGCAATCTCAGTCCAAAGAAGGCTCACAACTGCAGGTTGAGGATGCTTTAAAGGAAAAAGAAGATGGTTAATTGATGTTTACAAACTGTTAGTGAAACTGGATCTGTTGAGGAAGAACTCTGCTCTCACTGACTCCGCTGCATGCTACATCTCCTTTTTCACTGTCTAACTGAATGCAATGATTCTCTAACCCCAGCGTGGGGCTGCCCTGGGAGGTCCAGACTGTGTGATGGGAGACAGAAGGAGACAAGAATAAAAAATACAGATGGCTCATGTCAGCCCCTCTTGTCCCTTTTCTGTTCCTCTGTTCCTGTTTGCCTACCAGTGAAGGTCTCTCCTCTCTCCAGCCCCACCATGGGGGATGTACATGTGGGACAAGCTACTCCTGCATAGGTGGGAAAGGACCTGGCAGCTTGGGGTGAAGCCCAGCAGCTCAGGGGGTGCAGGTTGATGCAGGGGAAGCAGCGGGAACTGTGCAGCCTGGAAGGTTCTTGCTGGGAGACAGAGCACAGGATCTCAGAAAGATGGTTCAGCCAAAGGAAAGGGCCCCTGACCTACCCTCAAAGAGTTAACATTAAGGACACTTCTCAGACAGACAGCAGCTGCCTAATTACAACTCGAAATATGGATCCTAGGTATTTCAAACCACTTATTTCTTGTGTTCATTCACTCCAATAAATCATTCCTCTCTCTAGCCATATCTGTTAATTGTGGAGGAAAAGGATATAAAGAACTCAGTAAAATCATAGTTCACAAATGCAGCTGTCAGAGATTTTACTTCCTCCACTCCCTCATACTGAGTTACATCTGAATTTGCCCTGTCTGCAATCCTCAGTTTTAAGAATTCACCCTTGCTTTCCTTACTTGGATTATGGATTTTTTAACAAATTCAGGAATATTCATAGAAGTTACAGGTAAAGCATAAAGAAGAAACAATCAAGTTCTCGGAATGTAATTCTGTGCCATGCAGTGCATTTATTTGCCCATAATACCTGGCAAGGAAGAGCTCATCCTTGGTGCAACTATGAGCAGCAGATAAGCAAGGAACATTATTCACAATGTCACCATTTCCAAAACTTTCTTCAGCTTACAGCTCCCCAGACTGAGATATATTTGAGGAAAATTAAATAGCAGGTTTGCATATCATGGCCACTTCCCTCCCACGCAAGAAGGAAGAAAAGAAAGCTGGAGGCAAAAGACTAAAACTTAAATCAGCACATCTGAAAACCAAGGCCAAATTGACTTGCTGAAGGCCATATCTAATCAGTCATTAGTAGAGCAAGGACTGCAAATCTGGCTTCCTCAGTCCCAGTTTCACGCTCTAATTCCTACCTCCAACAAATTGCTTTATAATAATCGTAAGACCTTACTGATTAGTCATATATGCAGATAAGGAAATCTCTCTTCAAGGATATTGTAAAGGAAAATATTAGTCAGGATGGCAAAAGGAAGGTCAAGGGGAGGGACAGTGCAAATGGAAAACTCAGTGGAGCATGGACTGAGTAATGTTCCTTTAAACACAAGTTTAGGAGTATTGGAAAATGTAAAAAGCAGTGTTCAGCCTCGCTATACACTGGTCTTCCTTCCTCAGAGAATAATGTTGCAGTATCGTCTGGTAAGGTGGTTGTGACAGAAAAGCTTAGTGAAATCAAGACAACATCACTTTATCCTGAGGTCAGCTAGGTAACGTCAGCCCCAGGCAGGATGAACGGTGCTGACCTCATCCTGCAGCCCCATGGTAACTATCACCACTGCTTCGTTCTCACTTAGGATTGTAAAGTAAAATAATCAATGATGGTATTCATGTTGCTGTAAACAAACACTCTGCTAGAGAAGACAAAGCCTTAAAAGGGTATTGACCATGGCTACATACACATTTGCAAGTGCTAGCAGAGAAAGAGCTAGAGACACATAGGATATGACTTAGGCAAAGCAAATCATTGTACCTGGTTATCCAGGTGACTGCAGCACATCAGTCAGCAAAACACCTGAAATGGGCATCTGCAGCTCTCCATTGGTTCACAAGACTAATTGTAACATATGTGTTTGAAGATGTCCTGGGGTCCCATAATGAAAGTTTACTTCTCAAACATACAGGGGAGATTATTTTTTCTATTTTTCTCTAGGTGTTATCCACAGAGACCAGGCATGCAGAGACCAGCTGGGTTTATCTTCTTGGGGCACTATCCCACTTCCAAGCAGCATGGTTCCAGGATTGTCTCGGCCAGGAGCTGATCCAAAACCCATCCTTAGGAGAGGCCTCTTGATTAAGAACCAGGTCACAAGTCATAAGAAAACTGAAGGTCAGAGGGGAAAGGTGATTAAGGTGCAAAACTATCTCTGGATCAAAAATCTCATCTGGAATATCACAACCATAATGTAAGGTGTATGTCTTGAACGAAGCAATGAAGGGACTTTATCTCACTTTTTAAAAGGGTTGTTGCATCATTTGAGAAATAAACATTCCCAGAAATAATTAAAAAAACCAACAAACTGATTATCAGTATATTCTTTGTATGACAAACCAGATCTAAAAATCTTGTAGTAGTCTACATTTTGTAGCTCTGTCTCTGTGTTCAGAAGAAACAACACAACAGCCTTTTGTATCCAGGCAGCTTCTTTTGCTTGGCAGTAAAGGATCAGAGGGTCACAGAAACCAGAGGTGCAGGATCCCCACTGAGACCTATGCTGCAGGAATTGAGGCTTAAAATAGCTTGAATAAAAAGGAAGAAGGCAACACAACAAAGTGACTTTTGCTCAAGACCTCCCACAAGTGCTATGAGACCCCAGTATGTTTTGATCCTGGGAAAGCCAGCTACTTCTTTACGCTTTGGGTAGGAACAAGAGGACTACTCCCTAGAAGTTTAACTAGTATGACTTCATTGCCATTGCTGTTAAAAGACGTATAACTGGTGACAGTTTCCTCCTTCCCAATAAGTATATACACTTACTACATCACTGAATTTTTACACTGTTATACACACTATTTACAGACCAAACAGGGAACCTCTTAAGTTCTTCTCCACTCTTCAGGTGGAGCAGACAGACAGGAGACAACACATACAAGAATGGAGATTCCCTGTAGAATAAGGTCCCTGGGAGCAGGGGAACCACCATGCAGCACACATGCGGAGCTGGGGACAAACCAAGCTCATGCAAACATATGGGCTCCTCTGCACTGAGGAAGAGTCTGGAGTGCAGCTTTTAGGCAGCATCCCCAGTTAGAGGAAGCCATGAATCAGTAAGGAAAAATTCTACCTCCTGTTGTTTGACTCCTACTCTCTGGGAAACAAGGCTTTGCATTCCTCTAAGATAAACAGGACAGCATCAGAACAACACAGGACTCTCTACCTGTTTTCCTAGCAGCTGTCTGTGGGGCTGCTGGTTGGCAAGCTACTTGAATCAAAGGCTGGGAACAAATATTTTCATATCTTCACCCAGCAATGTTATCGTTAAAAATAATCAAAAACCACTCCCCACCTTCCTTCCCCACCAGGGAAGGTTTTGCATCATGCTCTTCCTGCACTGAGTCAAAAGGCAGCAGCAATCTCTTCTCCATACATTTCCAGCAGCCGCTAACCTCATAAGTCAACAAAAGAAGCCTGATAACATAAAAAAAAAACCCAAAACAGAGAGAAAGATAGTATGAAGCCCCAAGAATATTTTAGGCAATCTGGATGAGAAAATGGGATGTGAGTTTCACAACAGTTCTGACTTTCTCTTCTAATCAGCTCTCGCTGCCATCTTGTTATTTGCTCAGGGCAGGTCTACGTGGGATGAATTAAGCAGTCTGCAGTCATGTCGCCAGCCCAGCTACCTTCCTGAACATTCAAATGCAAAATAAAATCAGCCTCATGACTAAATACATGAGCAAGTGCATGACAGTAAATACTTCTTTGGACTCTCATCCTGCTTGGGAACCAGTCACCCTTGTGGTTTAATAGACTAGGACTGACCTGATGTGGCTGCAAGTAATCCTATTTTGGTTGAGGCATTTTATGGATATAAAGTGAACAATCAGACATCCTGTAGAAAGGGGAATGAAAATCACTTTGTCTACCTACCTATCTCTAACAGAAAAGTGAAGTTTAGTTGTTCATGTGTCATCTACGGCACATGGACTTATGAGAAAAGTCAGTGTTAGAACTGCACCAGGACAGACTTGCAGGAGGTGGTGTTCACACCTTACCAGTTTCCCAGACAGTGCTCATTTTCTTTACATGTTCTGGGGATTGAGTAAAGCACTCAAGACGCTATCACAGTTAGTGATTTATCACCCAGCAACTGGGCAGCTTCCATGTACAATCATGATCTACAACATGTAACAGCCAACATCCATTTGCCTACACACGCCCCATCAAAACCAATCGCCCTAGTGATCGTTGTTCTGATCTGTATGTCGAAAATCTATCCTAAAGATAAGAAAGAAACCTGCTCTGATCTCTTCACTGCAAAATATCACAAGCCCAACCCTTGGGATCCTGGTTTGTTGCCAGCCCCCCCCCTCTGCTTGTTCAGGCAGGGTCTGGCCACCCCTCCCATTGGTGTGCAGCTATATTATGCTATATAACGCACAGGATACATAAAACTTAAACATTCAGAGGATCAGTTCTCCTTGAACATTTTCTCCAACAAGATTAGGCAATGCTATCTGAGTATTGTGGAACCACCTGGAACACACAGGACGTGCAAGCCTACATTACTCGTATTAAATTGGTAATGTGATCATCTGTGCTCTGCTGAGCCTGCTGAGATACTGGTAAGATATTAATAACTTCGAATTAGTAAGAAAACTGCCACAATAAAAAAATGCAGTTGGTATTTTACAACCTACACCTGGCACAACACTGACAGCAGAAACTGGAAAAGATTGTGGAAAAATGTGTGTGGTAAGAATAGTCTGCATTAGAAATAAATAGTGGAATAAGAACATTGATTTTATAATGACAGCTGACAAAACAGCAGGTTAAAGACAGCTACATTACTAAAGAAACACGTATCATTTTCTAGGGAGACTATAGAAACATCTTGAATATGAAGACAAATAACTGCGAAAATCAAAAGTGCATTTTAAATGTTCCCCTCATCTAATAGCAGTATTTTCCTGTAATTTGAAGCCTAGTCTGCTTCTTCTGCATAACTAGAAAATCAGAGATGTTTGACTGGATGGTTGCTAAACAACCTATAATTGATCTTCTCTGGTTTCAGCAATATGTTCTTTAAGCAATGAGCTTGCTATCTTTCTGTCTGGAAGGTCAGGGCTGTAAAATGTCCAAGTACTAAAAAAAAAAAAAGATTAAAGGTAGATTTACTGATGAAGATGTGATTTTTAAGTAACGTTTTAAAACAATAGTGGTGTAACAACATGAATCTCATTGCTTCTGTGGGCTGAAAATTCCCACCAGGTGCCAGCAAGCTGAAGTCTACTCTGTTAAAAATATTGACTCCAGCATGATGTTACTTGGTGGTATGATGATACAGGTCCACTCAACACATGCCTCATCCAGTCTTTACTGATTGGGCTTTAACATCCACTTTTCATTTTAAAAAGACCTCCTTGTTTAAATGCATCTTTTGGATTCCTCCTGCTTGCAGTATTCAACTACTGCCTCAGTCACCATTGGCCCAACTGTTTATTCAGTCTGCTCTAGCAAACCCAACAGACTATTTCATGATGCCTACTCCAGAGAATACTAAAGAAGTCCAAATATCTGATATAGTAAATCAGACTTCATAAAAATATTGCAATGAATTTATAATTTAAAGATCTTAAGTTGGTACTGTGCAAAGCCTGTATTACTAATATCCCTGTGAAGGAAGGCTGCAGACAGTAGTAGCAGAACTGTTGTGTATACTTTCCAATTTTTTTTTTTTTTGAAAGCTTGGGACTAATTTCTAGTCTACATAATCTATCAAGGCTTTTATTTATGCCAAATGGATTTCCCTAAAAGTAGGCTGAACAATATACACAATTAGAACTGATATCAACTCCAGGTGTAGTTTAAAATTTTTCCTAGTCACTGGCAAAAATGAAACTATGCTCTGCCTGCCAAAACAAACGTCATTCAGTTTTCTTCTTTTCCTTTCAACCACTACCAAGCATAATCAGGTTTAGCAAAGATCTGTGAAGAGAATTAACTCCATCCCAACCAAAACCAGCACAACAAGCCATAAAAAAAATGCCTATTGTACAGCGTACACACCACTACCAAGAATTATTGTGGGAGAGCAGTCAATAGCTCAACAGTAGCTTTCATTATTAATCAAGAGCTGTACACATCTCCATCGCAATATTTTGTTATATATATACACACACACAGAAAGGGGCTCAAAGTTCAGGCCTTTTGAAGTACAATGACTTGTTAAGAAAGTCAAGCAGTATGTCCATATTCCAGATTCTGAGACTATATGACCACTCATGGGTGCACCAAAGTGCTCCAGTTGCTGGCAGAATTGCACAGGGTGGAAATTCCTTGGAAATCTGTTGACTCCTTTTGCAAAATTAGCAGTTAAGAGCCACTAAGAAATTCCTCTTCCCCATAAGGGAAATCCAAAGCCCAGATTCACAAACTATGGTTCAACAAGAGGTTTGTTCAGGGTTATTTGGAGTTTAAGGCGTTCCAGCCACACCGCGACACCCAGCCCCTGTTGTGCTGACCACACTGCACACAATCTGCATTGCAAACTGAAAAGCTGATCAGGCTTTGCAAGAGCAAACACTGGAAGTCACTGCATGTCCCTGACCGGTATTTAAACAGCACTGTCCAAAAGCAGCAACACTGGCACCACTGGGAGTGGAAGGGCAGGGAGGGAACATGAAACAGTCTATGGGCACAAATGAGCATCCAGGGCCAGGAACTACGGCCAAGCTGCAAGCTTGGCTATGCTCAGGGCACCGCAGCATCATTGCAGCAGGACAAAGTGCAGTTTACATCACCCGGCTCAAGTAGGAGATACATTCACATTGCCTGACCAGTCTAAAATGGTCTTAGGTCTCAAAGCATTTGTCTGCAATCATACTCAGAGCAATCACCTCCCTGTGTGGAGGAAGTTAGGCAAGTATAAAGGTGCCATGTCCCTTTACAAGAAAAGATCAAAGCTGTACCAGTGTAAGAATGCCAATATAACAACTTCAATCTAGTGCTCTGCCCACATAAAATTGTTTTGTTTAAAAAATAAATTACACTTCAAACCAAAATGGTTATCCCAGTAGGAAGAAAATGCACAAGGCCCAGAATGAAGGGTTGTTAGCAAGTCATTCCTCTCCATAAATACTCTAAATTTGGAGTAGTTCTTGTAAATCCCTTCACATTTTTAGTCCACAATCACTGTACGGGTGAGACATCCCCAAACACAAGCGTGGTCTTTGCAGCTATGCATTTTACTAGCATAGCTCATGCAAAATTAACTGTTTTGCATACCATGTGATATTCAAAGTCACGGTGTTGATAAAGGAAAAGCAGGCATCACTGGAACACTTATCGATCGGTTTACTTCTTGCTAGGGACTGTTCTGTGTCAAGTATCTGATGTCTACCTTAGCAAATACTGTGCAAGAAGCTCTGTAAAGCAAAGCAAGTGGTGCTGAGGACCCCAAATCCTCAGTATAAACACTTCACAGGTTTTACTTAAGACAATCTCTGTTTTGCTACTGTGGACTGAATGCCCAGTAGTGATCTGAATGTGTTAGGTAGGCTCCTGGAGTGCCTCTCCTCTTCGAAGAGGATTCAGGAAGCAGCTTCATTTTCATCTGAAAGAGAATTAAGTTTATGTGCTCTCAGACTTCTTGCTGGTATCAGCCAAAACAAGGGAAGTGAGGACAATTGGAAGATTTGCTTCAAAAGCACACTCCTGCGTCTAACTAGAACCCTACAGACTAGACACCATCTACAGAATAAGAATGCAAGAATAATTTTGTAAAGTAAATAGATTCAGCCTTTTTCCCATCCTCTGACTCCTTCATCACCTTGTACGAAACACCTACTCAGTTGTATATGTGAGATGGAAGTTCAGACTTTAAACAGAAGAGAGAGCTCACCTTAAGGTTGAAACTAAGCCCAGAAAATATTATCATGGAAAGGAAAAGTGATTTTGAAAAGGCAGCTGAGCTGGGAGTTGTATTTCATTAAATAGTAACCTGCAAATCACAGCTCTTGTAACAATGTTTCCATTCACAGACCTTAAAATTATTTTTAAAAAATTCTAGCTCCTTTTTACCTACAAGAAGACTAGAAAGACGAAGTGGTACGAGCAGGCAAGTAGCAGAGCAGGAAGCGAACGCAAACCTTGCAGCCTCCGCCGGTAGCTGTGTCAGCTCTGTGCACGAGGGACAGCCGTACACAAAGAGAATTACTTCACCCGGTAGGAAACACTCCAGGTTTTGTGCACGGAAATGACTGCTGCTTCAAAATCCATGGATGATGAACGCTGAAAATAGCATTTGGATTCTCACTTACTTGTATCACTTGACAGTCAGTCACTGACCCAGGCACTGGTGAGGGAAATGGAGATTAGCGACAACTGTCACCCACAGCAACAGACTTATTCCAAGAGGAATTGTGACTTATTCCAAGAGGAAGGAATCAGTTGGAAAAAAGCAGTACTTCTTTGAGGCAATCTTGTTGCACACAAACAAATGCACGTGAAATTCAGTTCTCCTGAGTACTGCAAGGCTCAAACAGCAAGAAGCAGTTTCCTTGCTCAGTATCCACAGCCACTTTACCCCAGACAGCACCAGCTCTTTCTTAGATCTCTCATGGCCAAGCTGTACATGCCTTTTGGAGTATAAATGGCTTTTAATGGCCTTCCCTTTCTGCTCCCGTATTTTCTTGCCGATAGTCACCCACACTTCCGAAACCTTTGTTGTCATGTCCTTCCTCCTCCCCACCCCTGCTACTCCTCCTCTCAGTATCTGAGTTACTCCCCATTGCTCTTCCAAACAGCAGGACATGAGGAGCTCATGAGAGACACTGTGTCCTCAGTCAGTTTGGGTGGCTGGAGCAAGCATCTCCACTACCAAATAAGTGTTGCACAGAGAAAATTCAGTGCTGACCAGGAGCACATGAAGCAAGCTCAGCAAGGGCAGTGAGAAATTTTGCTGCCCTCTCAGAATTTTCTACTGGTTAGGTATAAATGTTCAGGGGCTTAACCTCTGATTAAGTTTGGGTGGACTTCTGTGGAGAACAAAAGGTAAATGTAGTTGAAAATGGAAAGAGGCATTAGCTAATTAGCACTATACAACCTTTATGACAGCATTAAAGGTCTACAGGGCTCATTATCACTGTATGAACCCCCTTCTCCAAGGACGCCCTGCTCTGTCTGCTGCTTTGATGTGTTCCCTGAACAAAGAAAAAGGCCCTGATGTCGAGGGCGAAACACAAGGAGTGAGGTTCTGGGGTGGTTTAAGGACAGAAATGAGGAGGCACACTGTGACCCACTGAAGCTGCTCGGGAATCCAGGCAAGGAAATTTGAAATTACCCTATGAGGGATTTGATGAGAACTGAGAGCTTAACGCCAAACCCAGACAAAATGAGTAGTATCTTTAATTATCTCAAATAGCCAAGCCCTCAGCTTTATTTGTCTCCCTGTGGCACTACACCCAGCAGCACAGGGCACTTGGGTCCTCAAGCTCACTTTGTGAGCTGCTACACAGTGCAGTCAAGTCTATTGGAAGAGGAGCTCTGTCCTCACTTTCTCATCCCTTGCCATGCGTGCCTGCTCTGGACCAACAATTACCCAAACCAACAGGAAAAATACCTTTTTGTGGGACTACTTTGCAGCCAGTTGAGCTGAAAACTAATGGGAGCAGGAGCGACGCAACTGGCAGCAGCCAGGTGTAGCTTGTCCCAGCCGCACTGTAAAATCACAGTGCTGGGTAGGAAATTTAGCTTTGCTGGCCATGCCTAAGTGAGATATTCTTCCTGAGCAGCTGGGTGAGGCAAGCAGACCACATTTCATGACAGAGTTGACAAGAGAAAGCAGTAATTACATGAACACAGGGCCTATTACCTGACTGTTGTAAGATGGATCTAAGGTGTCACATGGAGAGAGGCAGTCCATTAATTTTCCATTCCTCCGGCAGCCCAGGTGCACCAGATCTCGGCAGTGAGCATGGCAGGTGTATTTGCAATCTGACACACAGACATAGGCAAAAAAGAGAGAAAAAAATAGAAGTATTTAGAAATGAAGTTGCTGCAGGCAGAATCTAGGAGCGAGGCACATCCTCATTTGCTGCGTGACCTCAGAGAAACTACCACCTCCCGACTGAACCTCCCCACCTGTATGTAGAGATAATAATAGTTACATATTATCGGAGATGTGAAGTCATAGGAGCGAAGGTGACAGTGCAGCACACCTCAGTGTCACACTGACACGCCTGCAGCGATGCAGTCCGCGCGTTAGATCGGCGTTGCCTCAATGAGATGTTTTTGCAAAGTGGTAAATACTAGGTATTAGCTGTTGTAACATAAGCACAAAAGGGGCCATTTGCAGAAAAGATGAACATTTATGATAAAAATTTGCAGGCAAGTACAATCACTATTACACCGTTTTATGTGTTTTAAGCTTAGGTTCTCTTAGTAATATGCACATGAATATCGAAAATGGAATGACCAGCTTATCTGAAGTTGTAACTTACATGCTAAATCACAAAGTTGTCTTCAGGAACAATTCCAAAATTTCACTTGCTGGCTAGCAAAATCAACAAAGATGGCTATTAGAAATGTAAATTCACGATAACAGAGGCAGATGGTCACCTCTCTAGTAAGAAATCAGATGATCCTTATGGCCTCCAATCTCAAACAGAGAATCACTTCAAAGTATTTGCAAAAACAACCTATATTTGCTCAGAAGCCTTGTTGCATTTGCTGGTTTTCTGTGTAAGTTGGGCAGAATTCATCATACCACCTTTGTCTAGCACCAAATGTTACTTTCTATTTTTAGGTCTTAAATTGTTTATAATTTTGCCAAAGAGCAACCACTTTTATTTCAAGTTTCCGTGCTGGGGAACATCATGCTGTTTGCTTTAGAACATTTCAGCTAAAACAATTCAGCCATTTCCAAGACTGACTTGTGGAGGAAATGCTTTCATTTTCCCTAATAAACTACTCTGAAATTTTTTTGTTTATTTGTTACATAGCTCTACACTTCCTTGGTTTATAGCCAAAGCTGAATTCTGGATGGGCTTTTTTTTGTTCCCACATCATCCAATAAAACTCTCAGTTTCCCTTATGTTTGATTAGATCCTCATTACAGTTCTTGAAGGATAAATTTTTTGAGGTTCCCACTTCCAATCAACACTCGCACTAAGGCAAGATTAAATATATTTTATTCGGCACCAAGTCTACCAATTCAA
Organism: Eurypyga helias; assembly: GCF_000690775.1. Classification (NCBI taxonomy): domain Eukaryota; kingdom Metazoa; phylum Chordata; class Aves; order Eurypygiformes; family Eurypygidae; genus Eurypyga; species Eurypyga helias. Next base: position 11,155 of record NW_010257093.1, on the reverse strand, counting down.
AATCAACCTGTCAAAACTTTTCCAATACCAGTGACCCAGCAAAGCAAGTCCATACTGAATCAGCACTCTGGATCAGATGATAACTAGGATGTTTCTGATCTCAAACCAGACTGATTATACCACACTAACACATCTCAAGCCACACTCCTCTTGGGACATCAGCAAACAGCTTCCAGCTAATTATGGGGCATGAAGGACCTCATTGCAGTACAAATCAAAACATTGAAAAAAGACACTAACTCTCTAAAACCATTTAAAGCAGAGTTTGGAAAACATGAAGCAAAATAGGCAGACTACAGAGGGCAAATAAGGATGGTTAAGGCAGCTGCACGGTGCCCTGGAGAAACAATAGCTGCCCCTGCACCCATGTGTGATGCTGGCAAGCCATGCCAGACTTTCCGCAGTAGCTGCCCAATTTCTCCTGGGTGCCACGTTTGAGCTACTTCATCCGATTTACAGGAAACGTGGAGCATTCACAACCACAGCCGAAGTCAGGGAGAACAGGGCTTTTAATCCAAATGAGGTTTTTCCAGAGCTTTGTTTTACGCTTATGCAGATGGATTATTTTTTAGATGACTCACAAACCTCACAGAGGACTTCTGGAAGCGAAAAAATACTTGTGTGTGTGGAGCCCTTGAGAGAAGCAAATAATTTTGTATTTGGGAAGGAGCCCCATAAGATGCAGTTGAAAAGCTCCACCCATAGCCAACAGGATTAAGTAAAATTCAGACTCATTGTTCATTGGGTGAGGGAGTGGGGCAGCTCCATGGGAAAACTGGAATGGGAGCATTTAGTTAAAAATGACATTGTAATGCATATGCAAAAGAAGGTCAAATGAAAGTAATACTTAAATTTCTAATTTTTCTTCATTTCTGAGTTCCTTACTCTGCAAGTTATCATCTTCTTAAGAAAAAATGCTTATGAGAGTGCACTGTTTGTCTACTTTTCTATCCTTCCCCTGTAATTCCAAGAGTGCTGACCAATTTCAACCATCTACGGTCTAAAAGTTAATTAAGTTCATATGACTTTCATGAAAATTATCTCCTGGGTAAAGGAAGGAGACCCAAATTAATACCCATGCTCCGGGCAAGGCCGTTACGCCACTGTCTGGCAATGTCTGGACAACCAGTTACTAAACACATTGGCTCTGTGGTGAGGGGGTTATAGGGGATGGGGCACAAATCTGAAGGAAACCAGGCTTCACTAATCCCCCATTTTCTATGATTACACAAACACATATACTGAGCACACACCAATCCTGAAGACACATTTTCATAAGTAATATTAGGAATAAAATCTGTTAGCTAAACAGTGTTCTGAAGCAGGATTACTAATTAAGTTAGAAAACATTATCTCTCAATGCTATTTTGTTTGTCATTTATATTCATTTTAATTTGTGAGTCCATAATGTCATTTGTAAGACAAGTCCATAATTTCTGCCTGGCTATTATAGGCATAATTGCAAAAAATGTAAAAGCTTCATCTCTGAAACTCTTTCAATCATAAAATAGATTGTAACATACAGATTATAAATTTAATGAGCAAGATAAGAAAAAAAGATTTTTTTTTTCTACAACAACAATACTTAAACTTTTCTTCCTGTGTGTTTTAGCTTTGAACACATCATTTTACTCCATTCGTGGCATACAATGTTTCACAAAGGTCCAGGTAGCATCGAATGAAAACCTAAGTATTTTTCTGGCAATCCTTTACTGGACCACTCCCTAAACTGCCGTGAGTTCAAAAAGTAAGAGTGTTTTGGTCCTCAGATTGTGGATTACTGCATTATTTCTGCTTGGAAAGCAACCAGATCCAGTGTTCTTTCCTGATGTGGTCTGAAATGAATGCTGCCTTCTGAATTCAAAGATCTGGGGGCTTTCACTGGGCACAGTTGATGAAAGCATTCACTGACAATTAGAAAAGCTAACAAACAGGTTTATTTTACTAATGCTCAGACTGTCCTGTACATTGAAATTATTTATGAAAGTAAATGATGCATCAATGCACACTGAATATGCATAATTGTCCTGCATCATTATGCAATGCAAAGTAAGTATGTCTTTATTAAACATACAAATATTATGCTTTAAAAGTTTCATTGTCAACTACTGAGACATAATGTAACACCTTACGATTTATTATTACATTGCAACAATGGCACGGCTAGAGTGATACAAAAAATAACTTAGCAAATCTTACAATTACATGAAACCAGGACTACTCCTACCCTGCCTTCACCAGGGTGAACTCTAAGACTTCAACACATTCATTTTATGTGAATAGTCCCTACCTGATGTTTGGGTTTTCTTCACTTGAAACTTGATTTTGCCTGATAGCTTGTAAATAGCTGTTCCCATAACTGATTTGCTCCAGGGCGGTGCAGCAGAAAACAAGCAAGTGAACAGGCAGGCAACCCAACAGGCGCTCCCACATCAGACCCTAGTAATTGAGCATTAATGAATCAGGCAGTGGCAGGCAGAGGCTCAACAGCAAAGTCTCTCCATCCTGCTGTGGTCTTCCCTGCCTAGGAAATGCGTGTGTTCATTTCTGTGATGGCCCAGACAAATTTAACTTCCAAATGGATATGCGAGGTGTATGTTGTGCCTGAGCGACGGAAGCACATGGAAAGTTCAAAGCCAAATTTGTATTATGTTTGCATTATTAATCAACCGCAGGAAGATTGAAGGAGTCTTCATTAGAAAGCGTGAGGAGGGTATACAGCTTGGTCCTGCTACTGTGTGCGTTAGGAAGTTAGCAAGTAAAATCACCTTTACTTGAGAGCCTGTGGCTTGGTTGCTAGCAACGAGAAGAGAGATTACTGCTGTGCTTGCTCTACGGAAAGTATGCTTGTAAAGCTACTTGGAAAAATATTCAAACTACGTCAGGTGCTTAATGCTTTAATTCTTAATCCATTTTCAGCCAGCAGGTCACAAAAGGAAGGAGAACGATGTTCAGAAATATTTCTCCGGTAGAACTGCACTGCATTTCTATAGTACACTGATAACAACATCTCATGTTTCAGTTCTAATAAATATATGTTGAGTTGTTCTCCTTTTTGCTGATGCTCAAATGTCTACATTCTGCTTTGATGCTAAAGTTGCTACCAAGATCTTTTTCAGCAGATTCATTAGGAGCTGTAATGGAATGGAAAACCTACTTGGATAAACTGCCTCAGCAAGTGTTAAGCACAGCTGCTAAGGGGTGGAGCTCTGCCATAACATCAGTTTTATCTCTACACAGTTCCCTTTATTTCTGATTATTTCTTTATTTGTCTCACTTTATTTGTCTCTCAGACTGACTAACATCAGTCTGAGATTAAAATAAAGTTCACTGTGACCATATTTCCCAGTTAATGAGTCATGGGCGTTTTTTAAGGGACCGCTATCATTACAGATGAGAGACTTTCCAAGCTCCTTATGCCCATGCTTTCCCCTGAGGGATCCCAGTGCACTTTTTGTGCTCTTTCCCCCTTGTAAGGCTAGGCAAGGCTTAGATCAGATTGTAGACCAGCAAAGCCCACATCTTCCCCGTAAAGCTGTGCCTATCCACAAGTACCACTGTGCCACTTAAGGTCTTCTAATGGGCTGTTTCTCTGTAGACTCTGCTTTCAACAGGTACACTGGCTACTGTCACAGACACTGGCCATGAGGCCTGACACGGGATACACACTTCCTATAGAGAGGTTCCTCTACTATTTTCCCAAGGACAGAATAACCATAGAACTGGCTTAACTCGCTTCCTAGGGAAAGGCTCCAAGAAGCCTGATAGAAGTATCTCTAATAAGACAGTGAAACCATTGTGTTTCTGGAGTGGCACTGGGAGGGGGGAGCTGAAGTAGACCAGAAGATGTAATCAGATGTGTGTTCTCCTTCAAGCGGAATGAGTACTGCCTTCTGGAAAGCACGTGGTCTCTACCATTCAATTCCTGTTTCCTACAGCTGCCGTAACCCTCTGGAAAATAGTAGCAGGCAAGCTTGGATAGAAACAGCCAAGGATGAAGACTTTTGAAGTGCTAGTGCTAAAGCTAGGCTTCAAGATTTGTAATTTCAAACACCCACACAGAATTGGAGTCAACACCAGAGTCAGTGACACTCACTGCTTACAGAGCACCCAAAAGAAATTTTCAGTGCTCAATATATTGGAAAAGTGAAGCCGTTATTAAGCAAGTGCCATGGCTGGAAAGTTGCAGCCACTGTGCCAAATTTCCCAGTTCCTGTTCCCCTCTTGACCTGCAGAGCATGGGAAGCTTCCAAATCAACCTCAGTTTCCTTCCATAGGCAAATACATGAACTGCCATGGATAAGGCAGAATAGGTGAAGTATCCCTATTCATCTTTTCCTTGTCCAATAATAACAAAGAACATAATATCTGATATACTGCTTTTCAGAAACATAAGTGATGTTCACTCTTACGGAAGTACTACACCAAACTTTAAAGATCATTGACGTTTGTAGCATCTTAATATCAAAAGGATGGTAGACTTGTAAAGCAGAAAAAAGAGGACAGAACACTTTGAACAGGAATGCAAAAGAAGCAAATGGAAGTGGAAGGAGGTCAGATGATGGAATAGCCTTCATTGTATAAAGACATTTCTTCTGCAGCTTTGCTAAAGTCCTCATCTGTTTTCACACAGATATAATTTGGATTACAATCTTCAATTGGTAAAAAACCAAACAAAAGCCTCTCAGACACTCATGTATCACTACACCTAATATATTCAAACATTTTACTAGTTAAATAATAGCCTATAGAATGTTATTTGTGATAAAACTCTAAAACTGAAGCTAAAAATTAAAGGAGTACGATTACAGATAGGGGGTTTATCAAGAAGTGTTAAACCATGATCTATTTGGTGACTTTAAAGAACTGCAGCATTGTTAATACTAGTCCATGGCAAATGATACACTACTCTTCATTTTTAATACTGATTTAGTGAACAGAATAATTTTGAACAGATAAAGTCATACTGCAAAACTAAAATGCGTCCGGTTACTGACTGTACCAGTATTGTCCTTGATGAAAGAGGATGTACTGGGCACAGGGGCAGGTTTTATGTTACAGCATAAATCAAATGCAGCCATGGCACTTTTAAAGCATGCTCAGTTCAATTGATTTCTATGAGGAGAAATAGCTATGTCTATGTAAGACATAAAAGTTACTTCCAAGTTTAAATGACTATTTGGAAATAATGATGTTTCTGCAAATTCGTATCTGAGACTGTTGTTTGACTTACATCTTTCTGACTTCACATTAACAGAAATAAGAATTACTCTATGTGCTGGCTTTGGTTGGGATGGAGTTTATTTCCTTCACAGCAGCTAGCATGGGGCTATGTTTTGGAATCATGCTGGAAAGAATATTGATAACACTGATGTTATAGTTGTTGCCAGGTAATCCTTACATTAAACCAAGGACATTTTCAGTTTCTCATACTGCCCCTGTGTTCCCAGCTTCTTCTCTACAAGAAGCTGGGAGGGGACACAGCCCGGACAGCTGACCCAAACTGACCAAAGAGACATTTCATGCCACAAGGCATCAGGCTCAGTATATAATCTAAGGGGAGTTGGCCAGGGGGAGTGCTACTCGGGGACAGGGTATCAATCATAGGGTGGTGAGCAATTGTGTTGTGCATCACTTGCTTTTGTATGTTCCTTTATCAGTAATATTATTATTTTTTCCTCATCCTTTGCTGTCCTATGAAATTAATTGTTGTTTCTTTCTGGCTGCTAATTTTTGCAACCCTGCATCCTGGCATTGTGAAACCCCAAACATTTACATACACACCAGATAAAACTGAATCTCTGCCAGGCTTGCACTCCGTCTGTAACTGCCACAGCCCCACTCAGGGTCAGGAACCCTGGCCTGGGAACAGGATAAACTCCTGTAACAGGCTCTTTTAGGAGCTACTCATGGTGATTGAGATAAAATTCACCAGAGTGCCTAACGCACAGACCTGCAAAATCATGTATTTGCATATATTCAGCAGAAGGCAGGTGCTTTAACTCTAGTAGAACAGTCCAGAACCTAACCCAAAAGCTCACTGGGTTTTTGTCTGCAAAGCATCTTACCAAGCTGCAGTTCAGGTACTGCACAAAAAAGGGGGTGGGGGTGGGGGTGGGGAAAGAGCTATATGATTCACCAGTTTAAGATTCAGAGGTTTTAGGTAACAGTTTATCTATCATCTAGGCAGGCAATAACCTGACTTTGCCACATCCAGAAGACATTACATTTGCAAAGCAGGAGGGAGTGATCAGCTTTTTGCTGAGAAGATGACAAACTTTTTGAGTGAATCACTAACCAAGAACTCCAGAGAGGCACAAAGGAAAAGATGAGGTACAAAAATCAGCAACCTCCATGAGCCTGGGGCTGTCTAACTGCTGCCTGGGAACACAGGGAACACATCTCTGATCACATGCACCAGGTATAAATAACTGGTTAATAAATAAATTCAGCCTCCCAACTGCAAAACAGGAGGGAATGACAGGAAGTTTAGATTAAACGTCCTAAACAAGATTTTTTCAGTTTCTACCACTGGTAACTTTATAAACCTCTACAATCCTGTAATCTATTGTGGAGCTTTTCAATCCTTATTTTTGTATGAGCTTATTTTAACCTGGTTCGTACTAGGTTTGCTAGATAACTCATAAACACCAAGACACGTGTTCTGTGGACATGGTCATCCTTCACATGGTGGTAGTGAGACAGGCTGACCAGGACTGACACACCAGGGCAACAGCCACTCCAAAGAGTGGAAGGGGACATTGCCACCTAGCCGCACGTGGAAGAACTGGGATGTAGTTTGCATGGATGAAGCATGAGTGACCACTATTAGCCAGGTAAGCTTGTTGGCAGCGGCCACAGAATAAGTCCCTGATGGCTGAGGGAGGATTGTCCACTCTTCATGGCAGAAATGGTAAAAACCATGCATGAGGAAGGGTTAATGCCTATCTTCAGATACTAAATTCTACCCTGGCTCTCAGATGCTTAAATGTCTCTGAGCGCCTGGCCCTAAGTGACGTAGGAAAATAAATCCCATTGATTTACTCTGGAGCTATTAAAGTATTAAAGTCAATTTAATCTGTTTGTCAAGCTCGTTTGTATTTTTATCAACATGACAACAGTCTCAGGTCTTCTCTCTCCTTCTAGCGCTTGCCAACACATTCTAGCTAAGACTTGTCACAGGAGACTCTTGCACAAATCTGGGATCCTATACAACCAGCCTATAAACAGGCCTCTGCTCCTGGAAACTCCTACACCTCTTTTAGGCAGATAACGGTCTGCGTGCAGTCCTGTTTGCAGTGACCACTCCCACAGAAACAGAACACCCAGTGTTTGCTAGACCACCCTGAAATAATCACAAAATCTGTTTGCAAACAAGCCTGAAAACATTTTACTTCATTCAAAAGAGGTAAGGGATAAAACATCAATTTGCAACAGTGGAAACGCTTTAAGAAGAAAAACACAAGACATGAAAATACAAGTTTAGGTTATATTTACTACTCACAATCTCTCTTATCTGTTTCAGCATTGCAGCTAGCTGGAGGGCTGGCCAGGCCACGTCCCCTCCTGAGGCTATCCCAGGGCTATCATGCTTTTGGGAGCTCTTAGATCTTCCTGTTTCTGAGAGGAAGGCTGAGGGGCACAGGGCTGAGCTCTCCTTCCCCTTCCTGAAATTCCTCCTGCCTGTAAGGGCTCACTGGAGTTAACTGGGCATGGGATCACTACACAGCAATGCCTGCACATGAAGGAGAGGAGAAACCTAATTTCTCCTTCCTCCTTAGGTCCTCTGGATATACATGTATCCATGGCATTCTTTGGTTAGTTTAACTTTCAGGCTTTAAGCTGACTCTGCTTTTTACAACCTTCAAAAAAACCCAGCCTGAACTGCAATGCACACCTTGAGAAACAAGCTCCTTGGGCCAATAACATTCCTTCTGCCCTGAGCTTTGAGACCAAACACGAAATGATGAAATGGGAAAGGGGAGCTTCGAGCAAGCAAACTTCTCCTCCTCATGTTCCTGGCTATTTTTCTGAGGTGTCCTTGCAAGGGCAGTGTCACACTCCACCAAAAAGCTTAAGATAAGCTTAAGATTTAATAGACCTAAATCTTAGAGGGTGCTACAACCTGTAGCACTGCAATTCTACTGTTTCACATGCTCCACAACTGAAAATGGTGAGACTTGGTAAGACTCAACTTGTTAATGCAAAGACTAGCAAATCATACCCACACTTCGCACCAAACACGAAGGGAATGACTAAGTGCTCAGCTCCCGCCACCACCCTTCCAGAGATGAGACCTCAGAGAGGAAACTGCTTATTCCAGCCAGCACACAGAGCCTACCGCTCCCGCTTCTCCACAATAGATAGCGGTGGGGAGGCCAAATTCCTCCGTGCAGTTGACTTCAAACAAGGGATTAGAGGCAAAACTCAGCAGATACTGTGATGTATCACCTTGTCTGTCCTTTCGTAACAGGCTTCAGAGTGCTTTTGTACTGCTGACACAGTGAACCACACACCCATCACATACAGGCTCACTGGAGAAAAATGCCACAAAAATCTGACAGACCTGGAGAGTGACAGGCTTTACCGACCACATGTGAGAGTGTGAAAACCAAGGTGCCACAAAGCTGCTGTATTTCTTCTTCAGTTCAAGAGGAAAAGGACTACATTTCTGGAACAGAAAACATAAACCCTATTCTTTGTTTGTGATGTAGGAAAACTAAGACACAAAAAGAAAATAGTGCCCTGTAGATAAATCCTAGATTCGACTGCCCTGGAAAACAATTTGCAATAATTAATTTGCATCTGATTTCCCATAGAACTAGTAATTATTAATTTTATGCTTATTTGTGTGAGACTGCAGTAGTCATCAGGTATCTCTACAATTCGCTGAGCAGCATGGGGGAAGAGCATGGTGCCAAGCCCCTGGCCGGTGGCTGGCTCACAGCCCTGCCCTGTGTCACAGGCAACCCCCGGAGGCAGGCTGGAAGCGGGCAGAGGGATTGCCCAGCCAGTGCTGGCTGCTTCTCTCTGCCTTTTCCCACCTCCTCCATGAGGCCAAGTAGCCGGAGAAGAGCCATGGCGTTGAGCTGAGGAGCAGTGATGTGGCAGCAGAGTGGCCACAATGGTAAAATAGGAGCTACAGCCCCTTTCCTCTGACAAATCTGCCCACTGGCATTTGGACCCTAACTACCAACCTCACCCACCAGATCCAGTACAACCTACCAACTGCTTAACAGTAGCCCAGGTAGTCTTTAAATTAAACTATGTTTTCATATAGAAACCACAAAATGCATCAGCCCAGAGCAGAGAATTTCTGTTTAAAAAGTCAAAAACTGGTCCAAAGTATGTATGTAGTTCCACTATGATGTTTTGAAACTGTTAGTCTCTTTCCAACATTAAAGCCCCTAAACAAATGAGGAGAAAAACCCTTCCATGTAAAAAAATCAAAAAGTGAGCTCTCTCCTCTGTAGGCAAAACCAATAAAAATACTAATTTCTGAAAGCATTTACTCTAGTGCCCTCTATTGCTGAACCCTCAAAACAGCCAGTATAAAGTTAACCTGCAAATCAGCACTTTATTTTGGTTTTCCTTTAGAAGACACCTGAGCAAAAAGTAAGAACTGGAAAGAAAAGTATAGCCTAGGTCAAGCTGCCTGCGCTGCCAAGCAGCTGTGAGCTCCTCACTGGACCTGAGTTAATGAACTCCCTCTTTTGCTGGAATGAATAGTGGACAAGAGGCGCCACTTTCCGTTCGAGGGGATGGATTATAGAAAAGTGGTCTCGAGAACTCAGAAGAGACCCCATTTACCTGCTTTACCTGGGCACAGCATTAGGAGTCCATTCTGAATGGCTGCTGAAGGATCAATAATCACTCTATTATACCCTATTTATACCAGCATTTATACCCTAGCAGGACAGAAGCCAGACCTTTAACTGACAGATCACATGAAATTGAAAAACTTGAACTTTCTGCCAAACAAAACCCCCAGTCTGTTATGTTTAAATGTGAGATAAGAAAGAACTTGAATCAAACCCAGCAAATTAAATGAAGCTTAATACAAAACCAGTTGTGCTTGTGCAGAGTATTCCGTATTGATCATCTCTAATGTTGAGTACAGCTCAATTCTGAGCATGCTTTTGCACGCTGCACCCAAGTTTGGTCTATGTTTACGTGTCAGGCTCTAATGTTACCTTCTCTCTTTAAAACAAGTAATTCCACACTACTAATTTATTAATGATCCTCTTCACCAATGACCAATCCACAGCTTTTATTTCAGATGTTATAGGTCATCATTCCCACCCTAACAGTGGACCTTAAAGCAGAGGTGCTGGAGAGGTGCTTAGTTTAATGCACACAGTTGGTCATCCTCTTACCTTCCTATGAGCTCCCAGGGCAGCAAAAGGATGCAATGGAGAGAAACAACATCTTCCAACAGCTAATGCTTGACATTGGCAAAGGAAACAAGAAATGTGGCAGTTATTTTACAGAGGGGCCCAAGAATGCTGGCAAGTATTTGAGGTCCTTCTCCTCCAAGCTCAGAAGCGATGCATCCCAATGAAGAGAAAGTTGGATAAAAACGCCAGGAGGCCTGTGTGGATGAACAAGCAGCTCCTGGACAGACTGAGGTGCAAAAAGGAAGCTTATAGTGGGTGGAAGCAAGGACAGGTAGCCTGGGAGGATTACAAGGAAGTTGTCCGAGAAGTCAGGAATCAAGTCAGGAAAGCTAAAGCCCTGACAGAATTAAACCTCAGCCTCATCACTGCACACCTTCATGACCAGTAGTAGGAAATAATCCCAGGGCCACACCAGACCAGGGAGTTTCCTGGTGATGTCCCTAACCCAGGCCCCAGGGAGGCAGCAGACTTCCCTGTGCGATGGATCTGGTTGGCATATTGGGCCCTCTGCTCCCCTCAGAAGGGAATCACCTACAACGATGACCCTCCTTCAGCTCTGCCACCAGCTGAGCAGATCATCCCCCTGGTCACCCCTCACACAGGGGCTGTCCCTGCTGCCCTCGGGTATGAGTGACAGGCTCAGGCCCTCCGGGCAGCCGGAGACCAGGGCAGCAGCACCCCTGAGCGGGAGCAGCGGCTGCATCGCCGCGTTCTTCTTGGCGAGGGCTTTCGGCTGAGTGGCTGCCATGGCTGGGCCC
>NW_010257092.1:0-2382 GCF_000690775.1 Eurypyga helias | reverse complement strand
CCCCCCAGTTTGTTGCTAAACACAAACCATGTTAAAATGAAAACTGGTTACCAGAACATTAATTAGACTTGCAGGTTTTAAAGTCAAAGGTCTCCTCAGCTTGAGCACAATCATACGTTTCTTGAGTTTCCTATGGGAGAGACAGAACTAAAAGCTATGACTAGTAAGGCAGACTTCCCTTGAAAAGAACTTAAAAATTAGTCCATGAAGCTTGGGGAGAATGATGAATTATTGTCTCTATACTGTGATAGTTTAGTTACAGAGCTATGGGACAGAATCAAGCAAAGGACCACAAAGATGATGAAGGGACAGGTGCATCTCTCCTATGAGGAAAGGCTGAAAGAGCTAGGACTATTCATCCTGGAGAAGAGAAGCCTCAGAGGGGCATCTCATCTTCAATGTATATATATATGCCTGAAGGGAGTGCCCAAGGAGGACAGAGACAGGCTCTTTTCAGTAATGGTTAGTGACAGGACCAGAGGCAATGGACACAAACTGAAATGCAAGATACTGCCTCTGAACATCATGAAACACTTCTTTATTGTGAGTATGACTGAGCACTGGAACAGACTGATGCGGGAGTTTGTATAATATCCCTCCTTGGAGATATTAAAAAGACATCTGGACATGGTCCTTGGCAACCAGTTGTAGGTGGTTCTGCTTGAACAAGATGAGTGGGACCAGATGACCTCTAGCGGTCAACCTTTCTATGATACTACAAGATCATTATTGAACACACTCTATTGCTCATCATTTGTGCTTTGATGCCAGAAAACAACTTAATGTGAAAATACATTGGGTTTCTGTGGAAAGGTTCTGGTAGAGGGGGAGTGCTGCATGGGTGGCTTTTGTGAGAGGATATCAGGAGCTGCCCCCATGTCAGACACAGACAGTTCTAGCCATCTCCAAAATCGACCAAACACTGAGCAAAGCTGAAAGCATCAGTGATGCTAGTGATGCCACTGTGATAACACATTTAAGAAAGGATAAAACTTTTTTTTTTTTTTTTCCTGGAAAGGAGGGGAATGTAGAAATGAGCTTTACTGACCATCTCACAGGGCTTTCATTGATTTATTTATTTTTATTCTATTCATAAACAGTGTGATAACATAAAAGCTTTTGGCATGAAGATTTCCTTGTATACTTATGCATGTCTTCATTTAGAAATGCAGTCTATTTTCACGTAAAAAATACTGATTGTTTGTTTGTTTTTTTGTTTCGTACTAGTCAAACAGTCCTTTTGTTCATTAAAGTGAGTAGTCATGGATAAAAATATTGGGAGAACAAAATTCATCCACTTGTGTGCATCATAGTTTTGTTACTCTTCTTATTTATTTGTTTATTCATGGAAAAAAATAATAGTAAGCAATACCAGCTCTTTTTTTGTTTTGATGTAAACATTTTCAAGTTCTAAGCCACTTTATCTAGAAGAACTTTTTCTGAATAAGGGATGATTCTACTAGTCTACCAACAGTTTATCTTGCAGCAGATGAGCTTCAAAACTTGATGTTTCAGTTTACTGTTTAAATAATGTGAGCGGGCTCCTCTACAGATCTTTTTTTTAGTTGATAAAACTACAAAGCAATAAGACACTGGTCATCTGTATGTTATGATGATATGGAAAACTAAATTCCATAGCTGGTTTATATCATCTTATATGCTGTATTCTAATATCAAAAATACAAAAATTGGGATGCTTTTGCAACTGATTCTCATTTTGCCTAGTAGATCATATTTCCCCACAGTAATTCATATTTTTCTGATTTGGTATATGGCAGAGGAATTTTTGCAGTATGTTATACAATGACATACTTTGTATTATTTAATTTGGTTATACCTCTATTTTGTGGTTTCTATGAATATTTCTTCAGTTCTATAAATTAATAAAATCTAGATAAAGATATATAAACTCTGATTGTAGATTCCTAATTATAAATATCAGAATTGTTCTCTCACATGAAGCAATGTAATCATGTCAAATTTCATTGTGATTATTCAGTTAGTACTTAGATCTAACCCCCATCTGTTTCATCTGGTGTGAAACCTTAAGCACCACATTTTCACAGGAATGGACTCCAGGCTCTTTTCACTTTTCTAGATGAATAATTACATTATGATCTTCAAAGCACTTAAGATGTCAAAATTAGGAGTACTCTCTTTTTATACTAAAGAAAGAGTTTGTAGGCTACAGAATTACATTAGGAAGAATATTTTTATTCTGTTTTATTTTTCTGTTTCTTCTTTAGACACTGCATAATAATTTTTTACATAAAAAAATAAAAATAAATATTAAGGTTTATGATTGTATAGAAGTATTTCAGGGACTTTTAGATTACTATTAAGGCTTTAAATCTGCCAGATTACTTTCAAGGCTTTTATATA
>NW_010257091.1:19530-26658 GCF_000690775.1 Eurypyga helias | reverse complement strand
CACCTCCATGTAAAGATTTCCCTCCACCCCCCGTGCTGCTCTGCCTCACTCTCCCCATATACAAATCCCTGACCCTACAGCCCATATTTCCCATGTACGCACGCATAATTGTGCAGCCTTGTCCCACACACCCACTATGTGGATGCATAAACCTATAGCCCTGGGATATACACCCTATATAAGGACGCATGACCCTATAGACCTGTCCCACAAAGCCCATATATGCATGCATATCCCTATAGACCTGTCCCAAAGACCTGATATACACCTCGCTCCCCACCCATAGCCCCATCCCACCTCCCATATACCCCCCTTCCTCCCCAAACCTCTGTCCTACACCCTATATAAACATGTACCCCACATCTCACTCCCCCTGATATAGACCTCTCCCATCCACATGATCCCAACAGGAAAGTGCAGTCCCAGTTACCCCAATATGTAACTCCACCCCTCCCCCACTCCCCATATGACTCCCCTCAATTACTCCACAGATGACAGCCCCTCCCCACCCCGACCCTGAGGTGTCCCTCACCCCTCCCCTTCTTCCTTCCCCCCAGCTCTCTGGGGTCAGGGTCTCCATAGGCCTTGACAGGGCCCCTCTCAGACCGGCCCCACAGCTCCGGGCAGGGCAGGGATGCCCCTGCATCATGGCCAGAGGGACCTCAGGAGACCAAAGGAGACCAAAAAGTCCCTGTTTTCTCATGGCATCCCTTCAGGCTGGGGTAGAGCAGCAGAAAGGGGAAGGGGTTGGAGGTGGGAAAGGCTCCATGTGAAGTTGGCCATTGTCCCGCAGACGGGATGGTTTTATCGGGAAAAGTTATTGCTGCCCCATCTCCCTGTGAGCGCTAAGCTAGGGAAAAGGGGAATCTCATGCTCTGCCTCACATGCCGAGGTACAGTCATCACCCAAAAAGTACATCCATTTTGCACCCATTGCTTCTGTGTCTCGTCCAGACCGAATCCCGAAACGTGCTCACGTACGGGGTGCAAATGCGGAGAGTAAGTGCAGAAATGCAATGGATGGGGAAAAGGTCAGGATCCATGCGGACAACCTGGGCATCACTGGAGCCCGGGACAGGACGTGGAGGCAGAGCAAACGGGCCATATGCCTTCACTGGAGGAACATGGGTATAAGATGTCCCCTCTCCACATCTGACCATCCTCAGAGGAGGGGACCGAGGCAAGAATGCCAGCGGCAAGCTCGAGGCAGCTCCAGATGGAGCCAAGCTGCTCCGCAGCCTTAGGTGTATCACAGATGGCCCAGACTTCGCCGTACTGCTGACTCCAGCAGACCTGCCTTCAGCTGCGGAGAAGTTTTTTGCAGGTCTTGACTCCACGCACACACTGACACGTTCCCCACGCAACAAGGCAGAGCCTCCCTCCACCTCCCTAACCCCGCTGTGAGAAGGCGGAGAGAACAGGCTGGGTACCAACAGGGTAACAGAGCATCAACACATGCTGTTGATTCCATTGTGATTATCTACTTGGATCCAGTTTAACACATGATGCTGAGCCTTCCTGAATTATCTCGCTTTTGAACTAAAGCACTTTTCATTGTAAGAAAAAAAAAAAGGCAAACTAATTTTACTGTAGAAGTTGTCAGCAACACATAATCCAGAAGAGGGTTTTTTTTCTGGCTCCCATCCATGCTTTTCTAAGTGTCTGGGCCCTCCTGCATATCCATCCAGCTGATGGGGCATAAATCCATCTTCCCTGGATGGTCAGCTCTCCACGTTCTTCACTGAGCTAAGTCATGTCATCTCTTGGAGACTCTCAGGCTCAGGCATCATTCCCTGGTTTCTTCCATGTACCTTCTAGAATTCACCAACATCCTCTTTGGAAGGAATGGAGAGATCCAAGGCCAATCTCAGAGGGAAGACAAATTCTGTGTTCTCCCCTATATGTACCGCCTATTTTTCCAAGAACTGCATCAGCCACCCTATATGTACCGCCTATGTTTCCAAGAACTGCATTAGCCAGTTGTTCTGTTTATTCACTGTCACCAAGGCAAATGTCTTACTTAGGATGGGTACAAATAATGCCAAACGGTCAGACTCTCTCAACCAGTTACGTATTCTCATAGAAGGTGTTAATTTTCCTCGGAAAGATCTATTTTCCATAAGCTGATTGCTATCCATTTCTCTGTTTTAATGAGTACGATATTATTCAATTATAATATTAACCACAATCCCCAAAGTTTGGATCCCCTATCAGATGGTGTGTTGTTGTGCCTGAGACAGATGTGGATGGCTCTGGAGAGAAGCTGCTTTGCTCACAGACACATGTTCCTCTCTCCAGATTTTCAGAACACTTACATCCTTCTACTAAAGAGCAGTGATGCCCAATCAGACTTGGCCTGTTCTTTTAAAACTCTTGCACACAAAATGACTCCGTTTTGTTTCTCTTAAAAACATCTTACTTTATTAGATGATGTACAGCATGTTTTCTAGTTGGTGGTGTAATGAAAAGTATTTCATTAGCCCAGGATGTGGATTAAGTAACCAGGCTCTCTTCCAATTACAAAATACAGGCGTTTATTGAAATTTCTGTATTATTATAAATAAGTCTGTCACTTCTAGCTAGTAACAAACCAATACCATTAGGATTTATTTTGGTTTTAGTATACCCCAAGTTTTCCTTTTTATTCACTTTAACAATCCTGAGCAATAAACTTCTTACATCTTTTTTTTTTCTCTTATCTGCTTCAAGCTTTTAATTTGTAATACTTGCTATCAATTTATCCTTTGTCCATATCTCTACACCAGCTTTTACTTTGCCTCTAAAACAGACTCTTGCTGCTTTTTTGCAGATATTGGTTTATTTGTTTTTTCTTGGGGGTTTTTTGTTTGTTTGTTTAGTTGGGTTTTTTTGTGCTCTGGTTATCTTTTTCACTGATGGGTTTGTAGTTATGTAGTAAAGTGCTCTTAAAAGGGCTTCTAATTATCATTAACTTTTTCTATGTAAGCGGGCTTTCACAACAAACAGACATGATTAAAGCTATCATTCTTAAAGCATCAAATATGTCTACATTGACACACACCCTGCCCCCAAGCAATCTGAACTCCCTTGAAAAGTGTGAATACAATCGCCTTAACATCACTTCCAACCCCGAAGCCCAGCTTTACTCATTTACCAGGTCTTAGAGCAGACTGGGACAGATCTGGGCCACGCATCAACAGAAGTAACCTCATCCAAAAGAAAAAAAAAAAAAGCAAAAGAAATCAGAAAGCCGACCAAACGAGGAAACCCCAGGGAAGGTATCAGAAAACAAATAAAACTCTCTAGATGCTGCGCCTGGTCTCTCAGCCTCATGGCAGAAAAGCTGACAGTACAGGATTGAATGCAATATCAGAATAAAATCTATCCAGGGCCAAAGCCACACTTGGCACGGTCTGATATCCATTTCTAGATGCATATACAGAAAGAGCATAGAGTGATATCTAGGCATAAAAAAAATATAACCACCCTTTGTTCTTATAAAACCTGGTCTGATGCCTGCTTATTTATCCCGTTGGATTCAAAGAAATCAATTGGATCAAAGCCATCCAGTTTTTGCTTTAAAAGCTGCGATTAATCACATAAAGGATGGGTACTGTGGGACGTGCTGAGTCAGAAACTTGGTGTAAATTGCCTCAGGATAAGTCCAACTTCACCATTTCATAGAAAATTAAAATCTGTCCCTCATTACTACCAGTTATCATTAATTGATTGTTACCAGTTATTAAACTACTCAAAATATTCAAATGCTGGGTGCCTATTCCTCTGGTTTTAAGCTCCTCAGATGAATAGCTCTTCTCTCATCCTTTCCTTCCTCTTTGGAAATATGTTTAATTACCTATTCTCTTTGCCCTGCAATCCTTTCCATACGAACACCCCTGCACCCTTTGGGTTGCGGATTGGCGCTGGGCTAGGGGAAGGTGTTTGCAGGTCGGAGGACATGCCAGAAGAGATTCTGTCCACGCATTACCATGTGGCAGGAAGCAGAGTAAGCTTGGACTTCAGGGAGCTGAGCAAAAGGTTTCTTGAGCATCATCACAAGGGATAACCATCATGTCACCTAAAGGTTTGCTCATTGCTTCACTCATGACACTCAGGCGAGGTGCCAGCATTGCCTTATTCCTAGCGTGGGCATGACGTTATGAACCTTCATTCAAACCCATCTTCTGGATTCAGCCTGTGTTTCTTTAAAATTAACTTCCAGTCCACATGGTTGCTGAGAAACTCCTAAAAATGTATGATCCACTTGCAACTGGAAGGCTTCAAAATCACAGCTCTATTGATGTGAAACCTTGTGAGTAACACCAGCCTTGTGATTTTGGGTGGTCCCACTCATGGCTTCTGAATGTTTGAGCCCATTCAGAGACCTCTGCTGAAGAGGACATATTCCATACGACCGAGAGAGTCCTAATGGATCTCTCCATGGTCCAGGGAATTACACCTGAAGGAGTTTCAGTCTTGGATGCAGATAAGATTCTGCCCAGACAACGGTGTATAGGTTCAACCAGCAACTACTACCAAAAGCCTCATAGTTCAGGGCAGATTTCACATCCTAAATGATTTGATCACTGAATTTCATAATATTAAGATTGTGTCACTGGGGTCTATTCAAACTACAAACCAGGGATATTACAAAACTAGCATATTGTGTATTTGAATGTAAAATACTTTTATCATGGACCTGGATAAAAGCTGTAGAAGAAAATGGGATATTAATGAAGGCGCCCATAAGGGGGGGCGGGGCATAAGTGTGTGTTTGTGTGTGCGTGCCTGTGTGCACAGGTTTTGCCTGTAAATCGGTACTGAACCTTCATCTTCTCAGCAAAACCTTTGATTCTGCAGGAAAGTACGCTGCTTTTGTAATGGAAAACCCATGCTCACAGCTCAGTGGCAAAGAGAGGAATTTGAGTTATGCACAAATATTGAATCCAGGTACACTAATAAGGAAGCAGAATTATTTCCAGGCGGTCTCAAGAGGAGAGGGAAGAAAGAGGAACACTACTAAAGGGAAAACGTGGGCAGAATGTTAGAGAACAGTGTAGTCAGACTGGTTACAAGCCAGTCAAAGGAATTGTAGAAATCCCCAAACCAGACTGGCGTAAAAAACATTGTACTGAAAGGCTTAGCAGGAAAACTGACAAGTTGGTTCTGTCTCTAACGTCTATGGGCAGATTTATCTCCAGTGTAATTCCAATGATGTTCCACAAGAAAATGTTCCACCATATGTTACAACATGACTATGAACATTATTTGAGCACTTGATGGGAAAAAGCAATTAAGCACTGTCTTGTAGATTTAAATAGGAGCTAAGCACATGCTTAAGGACTTTCCTAAATAGAAATGCCGTTCTGAATAGGAATTTGCACAAATGGGGATCCTTTGTTGTGAGAAGAGGCATGGATCAGAAAGAAGTTTTAAAAATGGAGTATATATGAGCGATTTAAATAATACAAACGATCTCCAGTGGTTTCTCCTAACCTCAGTGCTTCTGTGGTTCTCTGATACTTCTTGCTTCACATGGGCCGTTCCCCCCTTCGCTAACCAGGCGGGTCATGCAAGTGCTTGGCACGGTTTCAGCTGGCAGATTGATTATTAATTTGGAGAATGAACCAGAGATGAAGTCAAAGTTAATCCTTTTTGAGGGATTCCCAAAAGCAATTTTCATTTCCAGCCAAAGGCTGCCCCAGAGCGCCTTTCAAACACTTTGGCTCTGCACAATAGACTGGGACAAAAAAATGTACAATCATTTTTTCTGCAGCGAGTGTGTCAAGAGTCACTGTTTCTGCAGGACCTCAGGGTTGGATTAAAAAGTGGAGGGTTCCCAGAAAAAAGGGACATGAAAAGGTTTGCACCTCTTGAAAAAAAAAAGGGCTGATTAAAAAAAAAATAACCCTTGATTGGCTGCTAAAACAGTCACAAAGGATTTCATGCCAGATAGGTGAACACTGAAATAAATTA
Source organism: Eurypyga helias (assembly GCF_000690775.1). Taxonomy (NCBI): domain Eukaryota; kingdom Metazoa; phylum Chordata; class Aves; order Eurypygiformes; family Eurypygidae; genus Eurypyga; species Eurypyga helias. The sequence goes on along the minus strand of NW_010257091.1, from coordinate 20,704 downwards.
AACTCTAAGCTGAATGTGGGCTAAAATCAATCTTTAACACTCTAGCTGCTTGGGAAGTTCTGGACATCCTCAGTGCCAAAGCAGTGATTATCCTTGTGTTAGTTTAGACCTTCCTAAGAACTCAATAAAAGCTGTTTCACAAGGGTCATCCTGCTATCCAAGAGATAATTTTGCCTTTCTGTAATCAATGCACTGATTCAAAGCCAGCCTGAGCTCTCAGTTATGCCACTGAAAATCCTGTGGAACATCTCTTACATCCGGGAAGTCAGTCTACCCTTCCTGGAGCAAAACCCATCCTCCTAGAAGAATTGTGCACTTTTGCATCTTAGAATTTGAAGTGTAGAACCAGTTTGGTGACATCCATGTAACTCAACATTAAAACTGAAGCTTCAATGCAGTAACTGATTGTATAGAAGTTTTCCCATACTTATTTTAAAGAAATCAAGTGTCATCAACCACTTTTAGCTCACAACCCTGAAAGCCAACCTTATCCTGAGCTGCATCACAAGCAGCATGGGCAGCAGGTCAAGGGAGGCAATCGTCCCCCTGTTCTCTGCTGTGGGAGACCCCCCTGGAGCACTGCATCCAGCTCTGGGTTCCTCGGTTCAAGAAAGACTTAAGACCTGCTGCAGCAGGTCCAGAGGAGGCCATGAAGTTGATCAGAGGCATGGCACACCTCTGCTATGAAGAAAGGCTGAGAGATTTGGGGTTATTCAGCTTGGAAAAGAGAAGGCTGCCAAAAGACCTTATTGCGGCCTTTCAATACTTAAAGAGGGCGTGTAAGAAAGATGGGGACAGACTTTTTCATAGGGCTTGTAGTGATGGGACAAAGGGTAACAGTTTTAAACTAAAAGGGGGAAGATTCAGGCTAGATATAAGGAAGAAATTTTTTACAACAGGGGTGGTGAAACACTGGACCAGGTTGCCAGAGAGGTGGTACATGCCCCACCCCTGGAAGCACTCAAGGTAAGGTTGGATGGGGCTCTCAGTAACCTGCTGTAGTTGAAGATGTCCCTGCTCATTGCAGGGGAGTTAGACCAGATGACCTTTAAAGGCCCATGCCAACCCAACCCACCCCGTGATTCTATGGTAATCATGAGGGGCCTTGCCATCCAGAGAGACCCTGACAGGCTGGAGAGGTGGGCCACTGCCAACCTCATGGAGTTCAACAAGG
>NW_010257091.1:7969-19389 GCF_000690775.1 Eurypyga helias | reverse complement strand
GGGGGTACTGGTGGATGAAAAGCTGAACATGAGCCGGCAGTGTGCACTGGCAGCCCAGAAAGCCAACCGTATCCTGGGCTGTATCCAGAGAAGTGTGGCCAGCAGGTCGAGGGAGGGGATTCTTCCCTTCTACTCTGCTTTCGTGAGACCCCACCTGGAGTGCTGCATCCAGCTGTGGAACCCACAACATCAGAAGGATATTGATCAGTCGGAGCGAGTCCAGAGGAGGCCATGAAGATGCTCAGAGGGCTGGAGCACCTCTGCTGTGATGAAAGGCTGAGAGAATTGGGCTTATCCAGCCTGGAGAAGACAAGACTCTGGGAGACCTTATTGCAGGCTTCCAGTACCTGAAGGGGGCCTACAAGGAAGCTGGGGGGGACTTTTTACAAAAAAAGTCCCTTTTCCTGTAGTGATAGGACAAGAGGTAACAGGTTTAAATTGAAAGCGGGGAGGTTTAGATTAGATATCAGGAAGAAGTTCTTCACAGAGAGGGTGGTGAGGCACTGGAACAGGTTGCCCAGAGAAGCTGTGGATGGCCCATACCTGGAAGTGTTCAAGGCCAGGCTGGATGTGGCTTTGAGCAACCTGGTGTAGTGGAAGGTGTCCCTGCCCATGGCAGGGGGGGTGGAACTAGATGATCTTTAAGGTCCCTTCCAACCCAAACCATTCCATGTTTCTATGGTAAGGAAACTGAGACACACGAAGGAGATAGGAATGTACACATTCCTATAAGAGGGCACTAACAGAGCTCTGGTCTTCGGAATAAGCAGTCACTCCTGAAACCACTGAGCAACGTTGCCTCCCAGTCAGTAAATGCATCCATATATCCTTTGGCTGGGTTCCCTGGTTTCTTCACAGAAATAAAAAAGAAAAAACAGGTCTTTGGAGCCACTCTAAAACTTTATACTCAACTGCCGAGATTGCTCTGTCTCCTTATGAGTTTTGTTTGGCACTGATGCCCTTTTTCTCACTTCTAACCTGACAGCACAGTCCTGGCACAGAACAAAACAATTTTCTGCTGGTAGGAAAGAATCAATAATCAGATTAGCAACTATTATTAAATTAGCTCTTTAGAAAAAAACAATGAAAATGGAAAGAAGACAAAAAAAACCCAAAACCAAACAAAAAAACCCACTATTGATGTAGTTGCTTGGTGCATGGAGAATTAAACCAGAGCAGGAATATTTTTTTCCCCTAATTCCAGGTGGTTTTAGCTGATTTACTTCAGAACAGACACAAGCAAAATTAAGACAATGGTGATTTAAGAAAAGATTCATGACCTATGGGAAATGAGGGATATTTGGGATTTTCTCCAGGTTCTTTTCTTTTGCATGGGGGGAAGGGAAGGACAGGAAGAGAAAGTTATAAAGAGGTTAAAAGCAAGGCCTTTTCCCAGCTGTGAATTCATAATCACGGCTAACTGAATTGGAGCATTTTACAGGGGATAAGGTTACATACTATCTGCAAATTAGCTCCAGAAAAAAATGAAACAGCCCATATGCAGCATCCAGTCTGAAGCCTTAATTAACATAAACAATGTTAAAACACACAAAGAAATACATTTTACCATTGAAATAAAGCATATGGCTGGCTAAATACCCGTAAGATTATCTGGAGATAATCTTTTCAGACACCATAAATACAGCTGACGCTGAGCTGTAATGACTCTCATCAGAAGGCCACGCCATCCCACCGGAGAGGAAGCTCAGCACTTCCCAACATCGTCGGTCTCCTGGGCTTTGACTCCACCGTTCAAAATCCAGAGCATGTGGTTGATAATTAACAAGCACATCCCTGCTCCACAGCTCCAGAAGAAGGCTTGAAACGCAGACATCATCTCTTGCAGATGAAACCTGTGCCATGCCTTGGTCTCCAAAGACCTGTCCCCATGCACAAGAGTGAGATGGGAGAGGAGAATTTGGCCCTATGAGTGCAATTTTCTTGTACTTCCCTGTCAAACTTCCCCTCCAAAGGCAGTCACAGGACAGATCTTTCATTGTTTCTTCATGGAGAGGGTGGGGAGGCACTGGAACAGGTTTCCCAGAGATACTGTGGATGCCCCATCCCTGGAAGTGTTCAAGGCCAGGCTGGATGAGGCTTGGAGCAACCTGGTCTAGTGGAAGGTGTCCCTGCCCATGACAGGGGATTGGAACCGGATGATCTTGAACTTCTCTTCCAACCCAAACAATTCTGTGATTCTATGATTGGGATGGACCCCCAGAAGGATCACTCTGTTCCGTATGTCCTACCCAGTAAGCCAGTGAACAATCCTTAGCATGTGCCACGAATGTAGAAGTTTTGATTCAGAAGACCTGATACCATGGACTGCAGAGAGAAGAAATGGAGAAACCAAAGATACTGCCAGTGTCCTTGGTCTTCAAAACAGAAACGTGTATGAAAATCCTTGTGAGGTGTCATAGTATCCGCGCTGTGGACAAAACCACTTCAACAGCTCCTGCTTGTTGAACCTCGGGAAATGTTTCTTCCTGACCCCAGTTGTAGTGGTGGCTTATTAATTACAGATCTGACCTCTTACATCGTATCACAGTTCAACTTACACACAACACCAGGAATTTGGCTTGAAGTGTCATGAGAGTTTCTTTTTTGGGTTTTTTCTTTGTTCGTTTACAGCATATTTGAAGTCTTTTTGTCTTGTGGATTTTCTCATTTAAAGGGGTGACTTTTTCAAGTTCTTTTACAGAACCCTGTGAAATAGAATCACAAAAGCCTACAGCTCCCTGTAATCCCTTGACTTCATGGCTTTAAGAAAAAAGAACAATAATGCTCAGATTCAGCTACACTGCAAACACTGGTATCATCAGGTTGGCTCACCTGTCATTGACTGCAGAAGATGACCTTGGACTACTTTCCACAATAGATCGATGTTTTATTTGTCCAAAACTTTAGCCTCTGCTCTTTAACGTGCTGTTGCTCTCCAAAGCTAAAACACCATTACAGCATTCCTGGGATCCCTCCAATGTAAGATGTCCAGGCCATACCTTCTAATCTTATTTTTGGGCCAAGTTGCCCCATTGGAGCTTTCCTGCTAGACCAGATTATCAGGACAATAAATAGTTCATTAGATATCAGGATCATCTTGGGAAAAAGGCAAAACCAGGAGCTACTGTGAAAGTATTATAAACAGAGGTTGAGACTTTTTAAAGTTGACTTTCCCTGAGTGGAGGGAAATGTACCACTGGGACAACAGGAGAATGGAAAGATGAGCAGTAGGATGGCTGGTCTCATTATCATATAGGGCTCCTTTCCAACAGAGGACAAGGTGAAATCAGTGAGTGATATATCTCTCTCCCTCCCACCCCTACGTGACATTCACAGCTGCTTATCCAGGCTTTGCAGGACCGTTCTCTCCAGGGGCAGCTCCTCGGGTGTCCTTGACTGGAGAACTTGCACGGAGATATTTTGGTAGGTCTTGCAAAACAAGAGCGGGAGGCAGGACTGTGTTGAATGGGCTGTCACCCACTTGTTGTACCACCCTGCTTGACCCTCCTGAAATCACCTGCTTTATTTTCCAGCTGGACACAAAAATGTTCAACTTACACTCTCAGCTTTCGTAACAGTTTTTCAGCTGTAATTTCTCAATTACCATGAGATGCCCGATACATTAAAGACTTGTGGCTGGTTATTCATTTGGCCCTTCTCATGATAGGAAGAACTAAACTGGATCACACTCCAAAACATGGGCACTACACTTCCCTGTTTACAAAATGATGTGGCTCCATGGCAGGCATTAACCCATGTGTGGTCCGAGCAATCTTTTTTCTCTGCCTCCTACAACAGCCAATGATCATTTCTGAGAAACTGGGAAAGTTTCCTGGTTACACAGGAAATGATAGCGCACAAAACTGATGAGCAGCAGCTCATATGTCATATGTACTGAAAACATTTCAGGGAAAATCCTCAGAGGGACCGAGCACATTAGTCAAGCACACCATTTTCTGTGCGGGACAGTATGGTCCCATGCTCAAGTCTCATAGGAAAGGAGGTTTGGGAAGAACAGGGAAACAAGGTAGTAAATGTTTTGCTGGGTATACCAGATGCCCAAATAAATGTAAGGCATTGCAGCCAGCAGTTAACAAACTGGAAATGCTCCCTTTGGCTAGCCAAGGATGTATGAATGCACTCGGTTTAAAGGAGGGAGGGCAGTTCGAACACCTGGTAAGATACAGCTCACATTCTCTTTAGAGTACTGTCAGGCTGTCTCAGAGATGGCACCATCTATGTCCTGTTTGCAGTTCAGCCCTTCCATCATCCTAGATGATCCCAACAGAGCCTGAACAGACTGATGGCTCCCCCCAAGCCCTCAGACAGAGCTCAGGGGAGCAGAAGGATGGTTAGCTGGCATGGGGGGATGACCACAGCCGTCATCCCATGGCTGCTCACACCAAACCCTGGCAGTGACAGGGCAGTAGAGCAAAACATTGCTCTGGTGCCTGTGACGGAAAGGAAAGAGGAAGATGAAAGTGTTTTTAGCTCTGAACAAAAAAGTCTGCAAACCCCAGCTCTGGCCCAGATCCCCTGTCACTTGTCCTCTCCTTTTCTCAGCCTCCCCCGCTCCGAAATGGCCTTAGCAACCTTGATGCTCTTTCCAACTTTCCATGGCAAAGTCAGGGACGGAAATGCAAACTGCCTCTTGCCTAACTATAAGCAGAGCTTCACAAAACAGCAAACAAACACTGCTGCCGATGTCCCAGTCCTGTCTCGGAGAGTACAGGAGGCCCCAGGGCCAGGTTGGGAAGAAAGATGGTTCTCTTGCCACCAAAATGCTAGCTCCAGGGTATGCTGCTTCTCAGAAACCTAAATCAGACAATTTTAATGGCTGAGTGCAGGGCCATTGGATAAAGAGACAAAGAAAAATAAATCAGGCAGATGACAGAGGGGCTGGGAATAGGAGGAGGTAGCAGACGGTAAAAGAAATTAAATCAAGAAGCCAAATTAAGGTGCTGCAGGCAAAGATGAAGATGCTGGATTAAAGATTAACCGTAACCAAGAGGGAGATGCAGTCCTTTAAAGGTACAAATTACTTCAATGCACTTAGCAAAACCCCCACAAATCTCCTAGGAATAAAGTCCTCACAGATGTAACTGGATCACAGTAACAGATATATGTGGACCTGGGAACTCTGGATAGCTCCACGCTCCAGTGAGAAGGGACATTAAAAGCAGAGCAAAGGCAGTCACCCTAAAAAATGGAAAGCCGTGTGTTGGCTGAGGCAAAGGGGAGGGGGTGCAAGAAATCCTCTGAGAAGGGACGTGGCACTGTACAAACAAATTCTGGGGGTATTTTGGAATTATTCTGAATCCAGGGGAGCTGCTGAGCCTTTTGGGGCTGTCTGTTCACTAAGCATTTCCTAATCTAGCTCTTGCCAAATAACTCCAAAGGAGTGGCGGGCGAGCTCGAAGTGGAAGCGCACCTTTCACACCTGCTTCTTTGCAGCCGAAAGCAAGAGAGCTCAGCAAACATCCTCGTCAAACCGCGAGCAGGTGAAGCAGGTCACCCTTCGGCTCAGCCCCTGGGCACAGGAGATACTTGTCCCATCACGGCACATTACGTGTTTGCACCATTTCACATCACCGCTCTGGGATTGCCGGGAGAAAGGTCACTTACGCATTGCCACCTCCTTTTAGCACAAGCAACTCACATTTTGCAGTGGAGCATCTAAGACCCTGTTTTTATAAGTGTAAGGAGGGAGGTGGAGGAACTGGAGGAGGTCGTGGGATTAACATTTTTTAAACCCTGAAATGCTTTTATCATGATTTTCAAACACACTAGTAAAGTTCTCCCGAGCAATACAAGATTTGGTAGTGGCTCTACAGACCACAGTAACAGCAGGATACTTCTGGCTTTTATGGCCCAGCCCTGCTCTTCAGAGAGAGCGAGCTTTGAGCCTTGCTGATATCGGCACAATTACCTCATGGTCCATGGTTTCCCTCAAAGAAACACCAAAATCAAGACCCACTTCAAGCCTACAACTGTAAATCAGTGAGCTCTGAATCAGGGCCAAGGAGCGATCAGGAGTTCAGAGAGCCAGGTGACTGCAGCAAGAGGCAGGCACACACAGACGCAAACAGGGATGCTGCTCTCTAGATGAGAAGATTTAGTCAGTGTGAGTTCAGCTGGCTGCACTTTTTTGTCTGCCAGTGCTTTCCCTTTTCCCCTCTGACTTTCCCTTTGGCCTCCTTTTCCTTTGCGTTCTGCAAAATGAGCGTTTCATGGAAGTGGAGCAGCCAGGCGGACAGCCCCTTGAAAGCGTGGAGTGCCTCCCTTGTTCCCAGTTCAAATTTTGGAAAGCTGCATCTGCCCGTTCCTGAAGGTCATTTGGATCCTGGTTTGGGAATGCTGCATCGCTGCTCACTGCCTCCTCATCGTTATTCTGTGTCTATAGCCACTGTAGATGTCCTTTCACATCATATGCTAGTGTGTTACAGGTTTTGGGTGGGTGGGGGTAGATAAAATGTAAAGCAAACCACAAAAGCCCACACTGGTGGGACCGGTGTGATTTGTAACTCGACTTATGTGGGTGTATAAAGGAATCTACTAGAGGGTTTGCTTTGGATTTACATTAGCGGCAGAGGAGGAAACCTCTGGGAAATAAAGATGATGCTAATGCAGTGAGGGGGCTGGTGCACTAGTGGCTAAATAAATGCTAATAATTAAATGCTGATGTTTAAGATCGCGCTGCCCCCTCTCCTTGAACTACCTGTTCCCAGCCCTCCTGGGTGCTGATCAGATGGTTTCTCACCGGGGGTCGATGTAAATATCTCCCCAGTGGGCAGGACCCAGATCAATCAGAGGGAGAGGGTGAGATCCCTCAGCGGGGCTGTGCTGCTCAGCTGGAAACAGAACAGCAAGCAGGGAGGCGGCTGGATTCATCGATTCCCTTTTAGCCCTAAAGCCACGCTGCTGGGAGTGGTACCTTGTCACAATTTGACATGCATGACAGCAGTGAGAATGCAGGGATGCAGAAAACCACTGACGGCAAAGCTCAGCATCGTAGTGAAACTAGAGAGCAACAGAGCAAACTTCCTTTCTTCAGCCTGCTAAAAGCCTGGCTGGACTGGCAGGAGGTCGAAACACAAATCAAGCTCCAGACCGGCAAAGCTGGCAGAGGTTTTTCTGCTGGAAGATTTCCCTGTCGTGCAAGCCCAATGGTTTTATGTAGTCAGTGTGACTGTTGTTGGATCTGCTCTAATTCCTACTTTCCCCCATTGATGGAGCTGTCTGGGAGAAAAGACATGCCTGACCCACAGACACAGCACCCCAGCACTTTGCAAAGAGCAGGAATAAGGACCAGGTGCTGAGCGGAGTGACACGGATCTGCTTGTGCTTTTCTCAGGAAAGCAGGTCACGGAAGAGGAGGGGGAGTATTTCCCCGCTTTGCCGCTGAAAATGTATTTAACCAAGGCTACGCTGGTAACCAAACACTCTGCCAGCCCCTGGAACTCATGCAAAGAGGGACTGCTATCAAAAAACCTTTTAAACCCCCTTTCTGCTAATGAAAATGGATTTCAGAGACACAGGCTGGTGGAAACATCCCTCCTCCCAGCAACATTTCTTCATTAAGCTTTCTCCTCCCTCCTCCCCCTCCTGCCTGATCTCTGTACATCTGGGCAACACAGAGGACAAAGTGCTTCCCAAGAAACCCAGAAAGAAACAGTGGACTTTTATCTCACACCTCCAGCAACACCCCTCCCCTCAGCCAACCAAAGAGTCCAAATTGGACAGATGTTGCAGCATCTGTGCAAACTTGCACCGAAGCGTCTGATGTGTTTTGTGTGCTGATGTTACGCTGAGCTGCAGTGACAGGCTTTGGAGGGACTTGGAGTATTCACCCGATAGGGAGTTTCTAACTTCCCACTTAGCAGGAAGACATGGAAATACTCCTCAGCTAATTAAATACCTGTCAATTTTATAGCAGCACAAATGATGACTGTGCTGGCTAAGGCAATTTATACTGAAAAATGTCTGTGCTGTCCTGTCTGTGGTTTGCAGCATCAGGAATGGCCTTTTTTGCAGAAAATGCTGATCGCAGAGCAGAAGGTGCAGTCCTAGAGGTGAAGTGTCCTTATTCCTGTTGATCCATCCACTCCAATCTCCCCAGCAATAATATGCAAACACACCAGTGCCAAATCCATCTATCACTTCCTTCTCCCTTGGCAGACTAATCACTAAAGCCCTGCTTCTGCACCTCCTGCAGACCTGTGCAGATACCTTGGGCCCCAGTTCCATCCTACCACGTCCTTGCTGAATGTGAACCAGCTCCTGATAGTCAAAGGCACCGACTTGTGAGACTCAGCCTTGCACAGAGCCTGGAGGGAGCAGGATTGGATCTATAGCATCCAAGCTGGGAAACTCAGAAGTCCCACTGATACACACTGAGATCTCAGGTATTAAGTCAATAACAACAAAATGTACTCAACCCTCCTGGTAGTCTCTTTCCCAAGGTCCAGGGGTGGGAATGAACATGGGAATAAGCCAACTAGTATCACCACCACAGATGAAAAAGTACTGGTGGATGAAAAGCTGAACATGAGCTGGCAGTGTGCACTGGCAGCCCAGAAGGCCAAGCGTATCCTGGGCTGTATCCAGAGAAGTGTGGCCAGCAGGTCGAGGGAGGTGATTCTGCCCCTGTACTCCACTCTGGTGAGACCCCACCTGGAGTGCTGCGTCCAGCTGTGGAACCCACGACATCAGAAGGATATAGACCGGCTGGAGAGAGACCAGAGGAGGCCACGAAGATGCTCAGAGGGCTGGAGCACCTCTGCTGTGATGAAAGGCTGAGAGAGTTGGGCTTGTTCAGCCTGGAGAAGAGAAGGCTCCAAGGAGACCTTAGAGCATCTGAAGGGGCTACAAGGAAGCTTGAGGGGGACTTTTTACAAGGGCCTGTAGTGACAGGACAAGGGGTAACGGGTTTAAATTGAAAGTGGGGAGATTGAGATTAGCTATTAGGAAGAAATTCTTCACAGAGAGATTGGTGAAGCACTGGGACAGGTTGCCCAGAGAAGCTGTGGTTGCCCTATCCCTGGAAGTGTTCAAGGCCAGGCTGAATGAGGCTTTGAGCAACCTGGTCTAGTGGAAGGTGTCCCTGCCCATGGCAGGGGATGGGCTTTAAGGTTCCTCTCAGCCCAAACCATTCTATGACTCTATGAAATCATAGAATCATAGAATGGTTAGGGTTGGAAGGGACCTTAAAGATCATCTAGTTCCAACCCCCCTGCCATGGGCAGGGACACCTTCCACTAGATCAGGTTGCTCAAAGCCTCATCCAGAATGAGATGCAGAATCCCAGCAGGCAGCTTTTATCCTCTGGCTCAGCAGAGTTGCACACTGCCTGGGTGTAGTCTCCCAAAGCCAAGCTGTCAGCTGGAGCCAGGAGTCTTTAGGAGGAGATCAGACTGGGCTTGCAGAAGGCAAGTAAGGGGGATTTCTGATGCTGCAGCTCTCTCTGCCTGAGCTGTGAAGATGGGAAGAAGGGAATGTACAGAGGAGGGAAGCAAATGAGTGTCAGCAATAGGAGTTGTTCAGCTTTAAGGAATAAACAGCAGAGATTTTGCGGAGAAGGATGTTTCTGGAGCCACTGGGGAAAGGGAACCAGTTGGAGAGAGAAGGTCTGGAGATCAAAGGGGGTCCAAGACATGCGTATGTGTGTAGAGGGGATAAAGTTGATCTGGACATTTTGGTTGACGCTCTGGGGTCCTGAAGGTAAAAAAAGGTTGGAAACCGCAGTGCTAAGCTGAGTGCTGGTACAGATTTGCTGTATTCTCCACAGCCCAACCAAATAACCCCTCCAGCATTGCTGGCTTGTGAATCAAGGTCTTCCACACACACCAAATGGTAAGTAGACAGGTTAGGACCAAAGTGATGAAGCTGCTGGTCCCAGCCTTCCCCTGCCCAAGGGTAAGAGAACTGAGCAGGAAATGTATAGTGGATATGACAGTTACCATTCCATTCTCCTGCCTGATCTTTCTTTCTTTCCTGAGATGACAAGCGATGTCGGAGTGAAGGAGTACTGCTTGCAAGCTGGGGCCTCCCTGCCCACCCCTTCTGATAGCTTCCCAGGGAGGGAGGCCAAGAGAACAAAACTGCTCCTTGCAAGTCCCGTGTTCAGGGGACCTGAGAGCAGGTCCCCACGTGGCTTCAGCTTCAGACCAGCATAAATGTTCTGAGAATTGCTGTCAGTTTTGCTACATTTTGAAGCCATCTTAACCGTGAAAGCCTCAGAAGCAAAGTGACACTTGTCATTTTACCGATAGTGCTTTCTCCTGCCTTTTCTTTTCACCAAAACTCTCCTAAAACATTAATCTGGGTAAAGGCAAATGCTAAAGAAACTTCAGAACTGTAAGTGACCTAGAAAAAGAGTTTTTTGTTCAGCTCTAGTTGCAACAACGGCACATTGAAGGCTGTGAAATACTCAGGCAGACAGTAATAGGAGTCATGTAAGTCCTGTTTCACAGACTGCGGCAACAGCACTTTACTGCTGCTAAAGATGTAACAAGCAGGACAATCTCAGCTGCTTTCCAGATCCCAGGAGGAACTGATACAGCTGGCAATTAGCAAAAGCATCTTTTGCACTTGTAAACTGAATGAATTGGGTGGAAATGTACTGGGAAGCGGGGAAATGCCCAACGCCGTGATGCCATTTCTAACAATACTTCTGAGATACTGATGCCTGAGTGGAGAAATGCAGCAGCCTCTGAGAAGCGGGGGTGGAGGTGGGGATTTCTTTTTATAGCTACATGAGAAAAAAATCAAAACAATTTTTGTCCCACAGATACAATATGCCTGAGAACACAGTGATAGGATGAACCTCCCCATCATTTCGGATTTGACATTAGGAAGCATTTCTTTACCGAGAGGGTGGTCAAACACTGGAAGAGGCTTCCTAGAGAGGTGGTCAATGCCACATGCCTGTCAGTGTTTAAGAGGCATTTGGACAATGCCCTTAACTTTTGGACAGCGCTGAATTGGTTGGGCAGTTGGACAAGATGATTGTTGTAGGTCCCTTCCAGCTGAAAACATTCTATTCTATCCTATTCCAACCGTATCCTGGGCTGTATATGGGGAAGTGTGGCCAGCAGGTCGATAGAGGTGATTCTTCCCCTCTACTCTGCTCCTCTGAGACCCCACCTGGAGTGCTGCGTCCAGCTGTGGAACCCACGACATGGAAAGGATATAGACCAGTTGAGGCGAGTCCAGAGGAGGCCACGAAGATGATCAGAGGGCTGGAGAACCTCCCCTATGATGAAAGGCTGAGATAATTGGGCTTGTTCAGCCTGGAGAAGAGAAGGTTCCAGGTAGACCTTATTGCATCCTTCCAGTACCTGAAGGACAAGCAAGCTGGGAGGGGACTTTTTGCATGGGCGCAACAGGACAGGACAAGGGGTAACAGGTTTAAATTGAAA
>NW_010257091.1:0-7788 GCF_000690775.1 Eurypyga helias | reverse complement strand
AACTAAACTAGATGATCTTTAAGGTCCCTTCCAACCCAAACCATTCTGTGATTCTACGATTCGATTCTATGATTCTGTTCTATTCTATCCTATCCTATCCTATTCCATTCCATTCCACATCTCCATACCATTCCTTGTGTGAACATGGGGTCTCCTGTGTTCCTGCTCCATCATGCTGAGCCAATGTCAGTCCTGAGGTGCAGGTTGTTTCCTCCCCTGCCCTGTTACAGGAGTCTCAGACAAAGTACATTCAGTCTCCCCCCTCAACCTAAGTCGTTCCTCTTGGGGATGGACAGCAGATTCTCTGCTGGGACTATCAGTGCAACTTTAATCACTGCGAAGATGTTAAGGCTGCAATACAGCCTCAGTCATGTGTGTGCTACAGCCTTTCCTATCACTGCACTCACGCTGGCTCCCCGTGTGCTGGCATGTGTAAATTACACCTCAGGCAATAGAATTCCCTTCCCTCCAGGTAACTGCAGCTGAAGGACGATTTTCCCAGCCAGGACCCAGATCCTGCAGTAATATTAAACACAGGGAGCTCCCTCCACTCTCTTTGCTTTACCACATGTGTGCAGCATCTCCGGAGACACTTTTGTCTTGAAGCTACTGGCATTTTAGGTGTTCACATTGCAATTCTCTGCCTCGCTCATCACTACCAGTAACTAAACAGGCCCTTGGCACATGATGTTAAATGTCAGCAAACCCTCTGGCAAGGGAGGCACATGGGACACATGGACTGGAAGGGGTCTGCCTGAACACAACAAACTTCCCAACAGCAGGGATACGTTCCTGCAGCTTGGGTCTGTATGGAAAATCCAAGACAAAGATATACCAGCTGACAGCCTGCAGACAGCCCTTTTGCAGCACTTGTGCCGCAGATTAAGGTTGGAATTGGAAAAAAAAATCACACACACATAGATAATCTCTGGGCTAAATACGGTGAAGTGCCCTTGAAGCTGTCAGGAGCCTTGCCGTGGTTTGAAGGATGCTCAGCATTCCTTAAGATTTGACATATGAGCTAAACCCACCATTAAATAAATAATATCCACAGCTAAAAAAAGAGTAGCGTTCTCCTGGATCCTCGCCTCCACTGGGGTCCTGTTCTCCTGGTACAGGCTATAGCTAACTCTTATTCAAAGCCACCAGCACAGCTGTAAGAGAAGAAGGGAGATCTGAGTTGTGTCTCAGCTCTGCTCCTCGGTGACAGTGGATAAATCATTCCCTCGGTTTCTCCTTCCCCACCCACAAATAACAGCAGTTAGGTTTTTGAGGACAGCCCATAACTCATCAATGCAATGATGTCCTTTTCAGTTCTTGTCCCCTTAGCTAGCTGGTGGTAGATTAGATACTTCACCAAAACCTGAGGGGAACTGATGTACTTCCCACCTACTTTACTGCCTGCACTTCTATCCACACCAGAAAGAAAGACTGCCCTCAAACCTGCAAAATTCACCTCACAAAGATCTAGGCTCTTGCTGGGTCAGGCTCAGGGCCACCCTGCCAGGCACCAGGCTCTGGCAGAGGGGGAATCTGTTCCCTGGCCCTCCATTAGAGACAGATAGCAATCTCCTGCCTGACTTATCCCACCAACATTGAACATGTACGTTAAACCACCTTGAGAGGCAGCTCTGGCCTAAAGCAGAGGGCAGCTCTGGGAAATTGATGTACATCTTCCAAAGGGTCATTATTGTAATTGAATCAAAGTGTTTGCAAAGCCCTGGAAAGGGCTTTGACAAATCTGAAAATCATTATGTGCCATGTAATGGCGCTTTCTGACCTTGCTACGTCTGTTATTTTTCTTTCTGCAGCTCCTGACTGAGGGTTAAAGTTGATCCCAATAAATCCAATGGTCACAGCAAAGAGGATCCTCTCCAGAAGGACATTGCCTTGCAGGAGGGCTCAGTGCTGCCTGCCCTATGGGTCTACCTGCCCTACGGGCCTGCCTGCCCCTTCTCTTCCCACTCGAGCAGCAGGTCAGCTGCAATACATCAGCTCTCCCTGCGGTGGGAGAAGCTGCCGTGCTTCTCCCCGTATCAGAGCGGGCTGGACACTGCATGCATTTGCTAATCTGCTCTGCGAGGCCACTGTTAGTTCAGGCAGCCGGTGGGATGCATGGGCTGGTGTCCCAAGCAATCTCGTGCTCGGTCTCGCAGTGATTGCCCTGAGCCTCCCCGGTCCCATTCCGCTTCGTGAAGACTAAAATTCACGTTGCAGTACTCGCTGCTGCTCACACGACCGAGGCGTGATGGGCGAAGCTGACACGATGTCAGCTCATCTTGCATGGATGACCAGTTCAATCATAGAGCTCATGTTTAGAGAGTCAGCTCTCAGTGATAAATAATAATACTTATTTTTGCTACTTACTATCACTTAATGGAGCTCCTTGGTCCTATATTTCATGACATTTAGAAGAACTGTCTGATGTTATTAGCACAGTAGACTCAGCACTGATTTGCCCAGACACACAGAAAGTTCATCATTAGAGGAAGGCTGTATCCCAGGCACTGTGTCCCCTTTCGCTGCAATGTTTTAGCAGAACATTTCATCTCCTACTGCGGTGCACAAGCAGTCAGGTGAAAATGAGAACAAGTCCTTTACTCCTCTTTAAAAATAGGGACAAATTTCCCCATCCTTACTCACAGTATGCCAGTTCTCCACACTTTTCACAGATTCACAGAGTGGAAGGGGCTAGAAGGGACCTCTGGAGGTCATCTAGTCGAACCTCCCTGCCCGAGCCGGACCACCTAGAGTAGATCACACAGGAACAAGTCCAGGCGGCTTTGGAAAGTCTCCAGAGAAGGAGACTCCACCACCTCTCTGGGCAGTCTGTTCCAGTGCTCTGTCACCCTCACAGTGAAGAAGGGTTTCCTCATGTTCAGGTTGAACCTTCTGTTTTCCAGTTTATGGCCATTGCCCCTAGTCCTGTCACTGGACACCACTGAGAAGAGCTTGGCCCCATCCGCCTGACACCCACCCTTTAGATATGGATAAGCATTGATAAGATCCCCCCCTCAGCCTCCTCTTCTCCAAGCTAAGCAGACCCAGCTCTCTCAGCCTTTCCTCATGTGGAAGGTGCTCCAGCCCCTTCATCATCTCAGTGGCCCTGCGCTGGACCCTCTCCAGTAGCTCCTTGTCCTTCTTGAGCTGAGGAGCCCAGAACTGGACACAGCACTCCAGGTGAGGGCTCACCAGCACAGAGCAGAGGGGGAGGATAACTTCCCTCAACCTGCTGGCCACGCTCTCCCCCACATGTCCATCAGTCCTACCCACCCTTGAGCAATGATATAAACCTGTCCCTGCACCCTGACCATTTCCCATGGGTTCCCATCATGAAAGCGAGAGCTCTGCAAGGTATCTGGACCTAGAAGGGGAAATATTGCCCCCACCCCCAGTTAGGATCCCCACTGTGGGGCAATCCATTGCCTGGGCTATGGAATATGTGCTGGTGGCTTTTTTCGTGGCTGATTCACAAAGCAGACAAGACACCCACTAGGCATACCAACTCAGGGAGTTTTGTTTAGCCCAGTCAATAAAGAACAAACTCTTGCATAGTTATCCAGAGATTTTAAGAAATATTGAACACCCCAAATTTCAGCAATTTAAAATCATTGTGGTTATGGCTTCTACTGCTGTGTTTCTGCCTTGCATGCTGGTGTAGTTCCTGTATTCATTCAAAACTGAAACATTTTAAGAAGTTCATCTCAACTTCCCTCAGTCTTGCAAAGAAGTTGAACAAAGAAGCCTGATGGGGAAACTTTTTCTTGCGTTCTTAACAGACACATAGGATGTAACTTGCTTGAGCATCTACCTAGTGCTGATGGTCTGTGCTTGGGACAATCCTAGCCCTGAGACACTTGTGGTCATAACACACCTTCCTCACATCACACACCAGCTGCTCTCCAGGCTTCAACTTCCAGCAAATCCAAACAATTCTCCATAGGATACAGACCTGATGTGATAGGATGGTGATAGGATCTGCAGGTTTAGAGACAGAACCATTTGGGAAGTCCTGGTCTGGATCCAGACAGGCTTTCTTGTGATCATAAAGGGAGAATAAAAGCAATGCAGCAAAGAAGTACCTGGAGGTACAGTGACTCTACTCTGAATTTTACACACTGAGGGTACTGAGTATTCTTGCAGTGAAGGTGTTTGTCTCTCCACGCACCTGAGCCTGCCTTGAAGTTGCTTCAAAGCTGCACCCTGTTGGCTATTGAGTCATTGGAGTTAGAGCACCCCCAAGGCTTCAAGTTTCCCCATCCTCCTTTTTTTCCTCACACTTAAAGGCCTGGAGCTGTGAATCAGAGCTCCCCATCAGCACATACAGATGCCTTTACTGCGTTATTACATTCTCAGCACATACAAGATACCACACAGACAAGCACCAGGCAAAATGCAGCAGAAATGCACCAGGGAATGGGCCTTGAGTCCCTTCCTGCAACCTGGGAAGTCACGCTGGACTTCCACCATGTGTCACAGAAAACCCTCAGCAGCCTGGCACTTCTATGGCAGATGGCCACGTGGCTGCTAAACTTATCCCCTCCCACCCGCAAAGGGAACACGAGTATAGGGAATGTGGCTTCAGAGCAACCAGCTGTAAATAAAGACAGCAGGCAAGGAAGCAGGCAGGGATGCAGGCAGGGATGCAGGCAAAACATGCAACCCCAGTCTGGCATGCACAGCATGCTGTACAGAGGTTTGTGTGTGCACATCCCCCAGCACGCACACACTCACGTGTTGCCGCACATGCATCCTTTTACATCCTTGCACATATTTTGCACATGTGCCTTTATATGAACATGTAGTGCACACACGTGTGGACACACAAGCCATCCTACACCCCATGGTGCTCTGGCTCATCGCCAGGTTGGAATCACACCTGAACCCAAAGCCCCTTCCCAGTGGGAGTATCCTTCAGGTCTCAGTGTCTGGTTTATGCCAGTTCTGTAGAGGGAATTAATTTACTCCATCCATATTCCTGACCCCCTTACTAGGGAAGCAACAAGGGAAAAGCTGAAGCATTTGATTCAGAGCCTCTGAATCCTCTCTCCTCTCCCCCCTTCCCTTCTGTCGAAAGCCATTAAACCATGCTCTGTTGGCAGGCAGCAGCAGCCCTGTATCGTGCTGCTCAGCTTCTCCTCCATCCTGTGCTGTGAAAGGCGCTGCAGAAGCAGCCAGCTCCTGCTTTGCCAGCCCCACAGACAATGCTGACTGCTGGGCAGTAGCTCAGCAAAGGCCAAAGAAGTGTGACTCTCTCCTGAATGGGGATGGGCACAGCCCTGCAGTCTGCTGGTACCTTGTGCCAGCTCCTTTGTGCTAACCAGGAACAGCACCACCTTTGTCCTGCAGCACCTGTAAATCCAGGTAACAAGGTGTTTCCAGGAAAAGGTGGTCTAAGGGTAAGACAGATACCTGGTAAAATAGTCCCCTGGAAGCTGTTCTGCTTGGTGCTTCCAGCAGCCCCAGAGCCCAAGCTGAGCAGGGAAACTAAATCCTCAGGCTCTAGAAGCATGATTGGGTTTCACTGCATTAACCCTGTTTTGTCTACTCACATCTAGGGCTAAAAAGGGGCTCCTGGGGCCATAATTTAATCTGCCCGGTTGCACACTGCAAGTGCGGTCAAACAGGCTAAATTAGGGGGTACTTTTAACTGGGCTTAACACAGGGGAACTAATGGGAATATTCAGATTAACCTCTCTGCATGCCCCTGTGTAGAGAGGCTTTGCAAAGCACAGCGCTGCCTTCCAGCACTCGGGAAAGGCAGCATTTGCAGGTGGAGCTAAAAACCAAGATGCTAGTTAAGGGCAATGGACCTAGAACAGGGGTACTGGCAAACCCCAGCACAAACACCCTGCATGGGATCACATGAAGGTCACGTCACTGCCAACGTTGCTCCCCCCCCAGCCAGCCGTAAGTTTGCAGTAGAAAAAATATGTCATGCATAGGTTCAAAGAGGAGAGAAGCACACTGATTTCTCACAGGCTGTTAGGGCTGCAACAGATTCTCTCCCTGTCTGTATCTGGGGGGACTGATCCATCTCTGTCAGCACAGGGAAGCCACGTTACCACTTGATTT
Organism: Eurypyga helias; assembly: GCF_000690775.1. NCBI lineage: Eukaryota > Metazoa > Chordata > Aves > Eurypygiformes > Eurypygidae > Eurypyga > Eurypyga helias. Next base: position 1,713 of record NW_010257091.1, on the reverse strand, counting down.
ACAGCTCTGGCAGGGCCATTAATGCACTACAGATGGTGATGGGCAGAAGACAAGGGAAGATGTTTCCTGACTTCAGAAAACTTTTCTTCAAAAAGACAGGCAGTGGGAGATGGATCAACTGATGTGATGAGCAAAAAGTGTCCACGAGATGTTGTGGATATAACTCCTCCCCTGTGATGTTTTCTGGTGGCAGGGAGTAGTAGAAGAAATGGACCTACTGCACATGCCCTCCAAAGGAAACCAGTGAGTAACCACCAAGCCAGATCACATTCAAGTCCCAGAAATCACAGAAAACTTCCTTATTTATCCAGTGAAACAGAAGCTTTCAAAAAGTAGAGTGAAGCCCATGGAGCCCACGCTGTGTCCTGTTCCTCACGCTGCCTTGCACCCCGCATCAGTGCATGACTTTGCTGTAGTCATGTAGGACATGCAGTCAGGAATTTGTGACTGTAGATTAGGCACTGGACATCCCACCTTGGAAACGGGAATTTCAGGCAAAACAGCTGCACTGCAAGACTCATGTGACGGCTGGACCATAAACACCACAGAAAGCTCAATTACACTACTGAAAAAATTATGGTGCCTGACAGATAATACCTCCTTCTAGGATGACTTTGGGACTCCTCTGAGTTGTTCCAGTCAGAACAAACAAACAAAAACACCCCCCCAAACCTACTATGACTTTGCAGGACTCTCCCTGTGGATTGCAATTCAATATGATCACGTTCAGTTCTACCAGCCCTTGGTCCCCATGGATCCACCCCCACCCGAAGAACCAATATTCACCCTACATGTCAAGCGGTTCCTGTCCGAAAACAGCCCATAAGCAGGACTATCCTCAGCATCGGCGAGCTACATTTTAGGATCCTGTAAGTTTCCAAACAGGGACAGATTGATAGTCTACTTTTGTTTGGCAGCATCATAAAACACCGCTTCATGCAGTGGCAAACCCTCGGGGGAGATTTCTGCCTGACCTCGCTGGGCATCAGATCCAGCCCTGAGCCGGGACGATGTGATTTAGCCTTGTTGCACGAGCTAAGGCACTGTTTGTCTTGTTCTTCGTGTCTAACTTTGCTGTGCGTGGGGCACCTTCCTAAACCGTGAGGTCTGCATTTCCTAAGTTAGATTGGTTAAAAGGCTTTAATTACTGGAACAGATGATCTTTCCCAAGGGAAGGTAAGAGTGTCCTTGGATCAAAAACACAGACTTCCGAGGCACTTTCTCTTCCAAGAGCAAAAAGCTTTTATGCAAATATTTTTGAAGGTTTAAAAGGCCCATTAAGATCAGATATTATAATGCCCAGCTATTATTATGCTCCTCTTGGAGACAGAGAAGCAGAAAGTAGTTGGAGCCAGGCAGATCCTGTAAGAGCAAGCATTCCATGTGGGATGAGAGGTCCCCTGGCAATGGTGGGATGAAAGGTCCCCTGGCAATGCACCCCTGCTGGATCCCACCCTCTGCATGTAGGGGATTGGATTTCACACTGGCATAGCACAGTGTTCTCTCAGGCAGTAATAAGCCAAATTACATGACCAGTTGGCTGGCTTGGTCCCTGCTGTCACCAAGGCACGATATGGTAGAGGGGAGAATTAGGATTCACTGGTGGCTGTGGGTGAATCTGTGGAAGCAGACAGTCAGCCTAATCTCATGGTGTCTCTCCAGGCACAGGATGGCTTGTGACTGTTCCTTTTCATAGAATCACAAAATCACAGA
>NW_010257090.1:202663-203709 GCF_000690775.1 Eurypyga helias | reverse complement strand
CCTGTCCCGCGCTGCAGCTCCTGCCACCGTGCGGAGCGGCACGACAGAGCGGACCTCGGCAAGCGACGGCGCGCTTCCACGCCGCGAGACAGTGCCTGTAGGGAGGGCTGAGGAGGTGGTCTGAGACCTGCACCTCTGGGGACAGGTTTGGGCTGGTCGGTACAGAAGGGGGGATTTTCGTTAACTGCTGTCGTGACCTTCAGCACAAAGCCAGGGTCTGGGCTGCAGCGTTCATTCGTCACCCCAAACAGCAGATTCGTTCTGGGGCTTCAGTCTCCTGCGCTGCTGGTTTAGCTGTCGGGCGGGCTGTTTTTTCAGCCCAAGGTGGAGGAGCCTGCGGAAGAAGCGCAACAGAGCAGGCCCAGGAAGGTCTAAAGTCATTAGCATTTCAGGCTAATCACTGCGGCTGTCAGCGAGAACTATTTTAGGAAACAATATCTGCTCTTTAATCTCCAAAATGCAGTTAATGAGCAGCGGGTGAATCTGCCCCCTGTGGTGAATTGCCTCCGGGAGATGCTGCTCTGCCCTTGGAGTTTGCTTTCCCGTACCTCAAGCAAAGGGCCGAGTCCCGTGCACAGGCCGGGTCCGTCTGCCCAGAGCAGCTCGTCTGCAGCAGCTGCTGCTACAAGATGGGGAATAGACCCAAACCACGGGGAGACCAGAGAGTATTCTGTGTGTAAGGCCCCTGAGAAGCTGACAGCACGTGGCCATCCCGCCCTGGCTGTGGCGCGGAGCGGTCAGAGTTCAGAGAGCGAAACCCCTGACTCCGTTGGTGAGCTCTAACAGTGCTGTCACCTCGCGTGGCAGCTCTGCGCTCTCCGTTCCCAGGAGCTGCTTAGGGAGGTTTCAGCGTAGGGACGGTTGTGCTGCCGGCCACCCCCCTCCCATGGGAGTCCTCCCGCCACCCACCTTTGGAAAAGGGGGTCTGGGCCCGGCCCTGGCTGATGGGGGGTATCTCCGGGCGCGGGCTCGCCAGCCCCAGCACGGGGCTGCTCCAGAAGCCGGGGGCAGAGCACCCCGAGGGGTTTCCCACCCCGGAATGGCCT
>NW_010257090.1:202344-202571 GCF_000690775.1 Eurypyga helias | reverse complement strand
GGCTCCGCTCCGCGTGGTGTTGAAAGTGCAGAAAAACGAGGGCAGCCCCAGGGTTGGAGCGAAGCGGTGGCGCTCCAGCCCGCCCTGTTTTGAGGAGAAAACCCCAGCAGTGTTCGAGCAGCTACTGAAACACCCTGAAGGGCACCCGGAAGCTGCAGCCCCACAGCAGCCCAGGGCGTCGGCGGGCAGCAGGAAAGCTCCTGCTCGGCGCTTCCGTGGGCACGGCC
>NW_010257090.1:201992-202323 GCF_000690775.1 Eurypyga helias | reverse complement strand
GAGGAGCGGCAGCCGCCAGATCCGCTGTGTCCTGAGCGTTTCTGCAGGTAATTTATGGAAGTTGTTTGGGATTTTTTTTCTTTGCAATAATGAACTTGCTTTTGATATTTAATTTTTGAATATATTTTTTCACAAAACTGGATTTTCTCTAGTTAAAAGATCCTGATTTCTTTTGTAAATTTTGTAATTTGTAAAAAGAATGTCCTTCAAAAGACATTTCCAATAAAAGGTGGTTAAAAGTGGAGCTGGTCACCTGGGCTTGCGATTGGTCTGTCCTGGGAGGAGAAATGGGGTGCCCAGCTGGCCGAGGCGGGTGGGTGCCACGCGGCAG
>NW_010257090.1:199772-201864 GCF_000690775.1 Eurypyga helias | reverse complement strand
GCCGCAGAGCCGTCAGCGCCACGGAGCACCTCACAGCCTCACGCCCCACACCTCGCGTCCGGGGGCACGAGGCCCGACTGCTACACCGCGCAGAAACCGCGGTGCCCACCCACGCCGCAGCTGACGGGATACGCGACGCTCGCGCGCTGGACAGCGCAAACCAAACGGAGCTCTGCTCGTAGCCTTTACGTACTTTACTGTGCAGTACCAAAACCACCTGTCTTCAACACAAAAGGAAAATCCGAACCCGACGTCGCAGCCTGGCAGCGTAACGTCCGTCACCCGCGGTGACGGTCTGCCCCGAACTGCTGCACCCCAGGCGCCACAGCCATTTGCACGCAGCGCGGTAAGAAACTCCCGAAATCGGATAGATAAAGCTTTACAGGAACCTCCCCGTGTCCAAAATGATTTCCTTTATCAAAGGCTTAACGGTGACGTCACATTGCCTCCTCTAGAGTCACGTGTTACATCAGATTGTGCCCAAATACAAAACAAAACCCAAAAGCACCACTTTGAAAGAAAAACAGTGGCTGCAAAGACACCAGGTTTGGAAAGGGATGCCAAGACCGAGCTTTCTTGGGAATACTCTTGCCCCAGCCATGTGTCTGAGAAAGCCCGAGTGAACGTACCCTCAAACCTTGCCATCGCGTTGTTGGTGCCCTCACAGTCCGTTTCCCGAGCCAGGTCACCTCGCGTCGTGCCAGCAAACGGGCTCATCAGGAGCAGGATAAGGCCGGAGGTTTCTCCGACGCGCTGATGGAGCCGAGGGCCGTGCAGGCCGGAAGGAGATCCCAGGCGCTCCAAGGCAGCAACTGGCTTTTCTGAAGTCCGGCCACGACAGGCAGCGCCACGTACGGCCCCCAGCACGCCGGCACTGCCCCAGCTTGGCTCGGCGCCTGGCGGCTGCCTCTACAAACAAGCCCCACGGCTGTACCCCCCTGCACGTGGCCATCTGTCAGCCCCTGGCATTTCACCTCCCTCCCGGCTGGGAATGTTCAAACCCCCTTTTTTCACCTTCTTTTTTTACTAATCCAGTAAGATACTGTTACACCCCATCCACATAGCGCCATCTATAGTATTTATATATAATATTAACATACACATATAGAACTAGGATACTCATATGACCTCTATTTCTGATGTAGTTAACAAAAACAAACAAAACAAACTCAATTGCTGGTGTTTCCAGTTTCCCATCGGAGATGCAGGACCAAACCCTGAGCCGCCGCTCGGTGCCGTGGTTTCATGACAAGGAATTGGGGCAATCGTGCACCAGAGGGGTCCCTGCTGCCTCCCAGCAACAAGCCCTCATCCCACACTACAACCCAGTGAGTGTCTCTGGCTCACGACAGCACAAGCTTGGAGCCTCGTGGGTGAGTTCACGGCAGTCCACGGGTCCGTTCGGTGGCTGCGCTTCCACGTGACAGCAGAACGTTGTAGCTGTGTGCGTAACGTGAGAGAAACCGGACACCCCTGGCACAGGCTGCACGGAAACACCAGTGCCATGTGTCGCGTGGTGCTCGGGGCTGAAAACAGGGGGAAGGAGTAACTTCTGCGCGTGGGAAACCAAACCAAACCCCAACTACCTTCACCGGTCGGTGCAAGAGTCTCGGGGGGGTTTGAGTGGCGGAGAGTGAGGAAGCAGTTGCAGGGACCAGGAGAACAGGGGGATACTGAAGTCTGGGCAAAAAGCACTCGGGTGCGAACTGCGGCACAGCGATGGTCCTGCAGCTATCCTGGCTCAGCCTTCCATAAAGAAATGCCTGGGTTTACGCTGGCTCAAAAAAAAAAAACCAAAACAAAACCAAAAAAAAAGCCCTCTGTCAATTCCAAAGGGAGATCAAAAGGCCATTGGGAGTGTTACTCAAAGGTTTCCCATCGCCTTCTGAGCTGTTCAACCTTACCTGGTGCGGATGACACATCCTGCTTTGTCTTTTTTAACAAATCTTCAAACGGATCTTTTGTCTCCTCAGCTTTTGAGGACAGTAACACTGACTCTAAGCCCTTAGCTGGCCTGGAGGGGATCAAAGGGGGTTCGTTAGACAGGAGCGCTACTGCCTGTTTGGGATCCCCCTTTGAGCTGGCCTGGCCC
>NW_010257090.1:195152-199656 GCF_000690775.1 Eurypyga helias | reverse complement strand
TTTTGGCATGGACAGAGTCGAAAAGGTGGGTTGAGGTCTTTGTGGTGGGTAGAAGCCAGAATTGGGCGTTATGAAGCTAGAGCTGTACGCGTGACCTAAGGAGGGGGTGAAAGAGCCCCTTGGGGGTCTAACCAGAGAGACCGAAAGGGCTCCTGGCACTGTTTGTGTAAATGGATTTGGGGATGGCTGTAAAAACGGTGGTGGTGCCGGGGAAGGAAAACCAAGAGGCTGGACAAATGGTGCAGCTGGAGGGGGCACAAAGTCACTTGCCGAGACAAAGCCACCTGCGGAGGGTGGAGCGGCTGAGCTGTGCAGGCTGCAGGGACCTTGCTGTGGGCCAGTGCTTTGCCAGCTGGCTGTTTTTAAGGGATCCAGGAGATTCAGAAGGTAGTCGCTTTCGTTACCTGTATTATCTGTCTTCACCTTGACAGGCTGGAGCATCTCAGCAGTGCTGGTGGCACTGGACAAAAGCTGAGACGGATGAGAGGAGTAATTTGCAGACTGCTGGATTTCAGGGTCTAAGGACATACTGCCAACTCCAAAGGGCTCTGGGATAAGCTCTGAACCCAGATGGCCACGTCCCGTCGCGTGGGGGGTGAGGAGTTCTACTGGCGCAGGTGGAGTCTGATGCTTGGAAGCCCGGGGTGCTGGCGGCGGCGGTACTATCCCCAGTTCAGGAGTCTTTCTTCCCTGTGGCCTGGGAATGGTGATGTTCCCTTGAAAGGCAGAACTGGAGTCGTCCTTTCCCACAGGAGCCAGGATGCTGTCTCTGCTCCGGGGTCTCCTTGTGACTGGCGGCATGTTACCGAGAGCCGTCAGGGGCCTTTCCGGGGAGCTTTGGGAATACTTGCTAGGAATAGCCATATCATCATGACCCATGCTCCACAGCTTGTTGTAAGGGTGAGACAGCTTCATGGTTGGCACAATCCTGTTCCTCTCAGACACACCAAGATCCATTCTCTGCAAGGAAGCATGAAACAACCACTTAACTCGTACTGATCCCCCAGAATAGAACATAAAGTGGGGATGGGCTGCTGTGCTGTGACTGGAGAGGATCTGACGGTGAACACGGAGAGGGACCACAGCATGGAGCCTAGGGCAGACAGGAAATCAGAAGCAGGACTCTGCAGTTTTGATTCCAGCTCTGCCTTTACTGGCTTGCTGAGGCGTTACGCGTTGGGGCATCTGTCAGCCAAGTAGGGAGCACGTACCTGTGTCTAAGGTACAGAAACTGAGAAGCCTTAACTGCCGTATGGAAAAAGCTGTCAAATGAAATATCTGGACATAACACTAAATTAAATATTATTATAAGGTAGAAATGACATTATTTTCTTTCATGTCACATGAGGATCTTGGGGTCTGCTTTAGTTTGGCACTAAGCTGCATATATCCACTGAAGTTCTTCATAAAGAATCTCTCTTCTACAAGTCTAGATTGTCCAAATGATGCCCAGAACAAAATATCCAGATCAGAAGGAAGTCATTTAAAAAACATGCAGTTTGGAGGGGACCTGAAAATTCCCAGGTGTTCGTTCTCACTGCTGAGCATCAGCTTCAGCGAGAACTCTGTGTGACAGCCGAGGGACAAAACAGACTCTGGGGGACATCGCAGATACTTCCTCCTTTAGAAGTAAAGGCTGTAGTTATAATGGAAAAAGTTACTGTCTGATAACCGAGTCCCAGTGCAATAATTTCTTAATTCAGAAATGAACAGTGAGCGCGTGAATGAACGTCAGGAAAACGGATGCATCTACACAATAACATGAAAATGTCCCTCAGAGAACAACGGATGGCAGCCAGCAACCCCCCAGCATACAGGGAACCCCGCCCAAACCTGGTAATCAAACGTGCATCGCTGATCTCCCTCTTCCTTGGGAGTGCGCAGGTCTTCCAGGCTCTTGGCTTGGCTCAGGGGCTGCGGCTGCGCTTCTACTTCTAAGTTAGGGAAAATGTCTTCGAGGAGGTTGATTTCTGTGGCTTTGCTTGGGAGCGGAGGGCTTGGAGGTGGAGGCTCCTTCTGTTTTTCTGGACTGACTGCCTCTTCCCCATCAGCGCTGTCGGATTCCTTCAGGGCCCGGTATGGCTGAGGCCTGGGAGAGACACAAAAATCATGCTGCAAATGTCAGTCAGCCTTTTTGCTTTTTAAACAAGTATTTACTGAGGGGCTGGATGTTTTACAAAAAGCTTTTGGGTGGCAAAATCCATCTCACACCACCTTGTGAGCGGCAGGCGTGTGACGAAGGACCGGGGCAGGGGGACGTACAGAGATGACTTGGCACTCGTGGGGGTTTCAGAAAGGAAAGAGACGAAAGTGGGAAGAACTCAAGAGGAAAGCTGCGACCGTGCAGGCACAGACAGGCTGACGAGGGAACTCTCGGAGTAGGAATGGCTGGACGCTAGCTGTCCATTCTGGCAGCCTGGTCCCCCCGCCCCAGACAGACCCCTGCTCCTCAGTCCCCTCGCACACAGAGTCAGAGCAGGGCATGTGCCCTGCGTGTTCCAGGCACTTACATTCTCCTGCTTCACGCTAACTCAGCACAGAACATAATTCAGTGTTTTCCTCCAATAATTGGGAACACTCTGCAGAGTTCCAATGATTACACTGGTGTCATCTTATCAAGAGACAACACAATCCATTATGGAGACACCTCTTTTCCATTTGCAGCCAAGGCCGAGCTAGCAGGATGCTTTCCTTGCACATACCTCAGCAAAAACCCGACCACCAGCGCATTTGCATATCGGTTCTGCGCGCAGGGAGCAGCAGCATAATGCGCAGCCAATTAATAACGCCAAGTGCCACGCGTAGCTGCGGTGATTGGCATTTGACTGGCAGCCAGTTTTACTGTGGCATTTAAACAAGGTTTCAATTAAAAGAAAATATCTGTGAGACCTGCAATAACAGAGACGATGGAAGAACCCTCCTCCTCCTTCCGTACTTTATTATAATACATCTGTATCATGCAGGTGTGTAACAGCCCCTCTTCGTCACACAACAGCAGGCATCCCACTAGCGACACAGGAACGCAGTAGTGCAAGTACAAGACGGGCAGGCACATGGCCTTAGGAAGGGGGTGATCTTGCACATCTGGGTCATATCGAGTCCCTCACGTGATACGTGCTCATCTGCTAGGCCTTGGGCCACACTGCGAAAAAACCCTGAGGAATATTCTGCAAACAAACCGGTTTAGGTTTATTTAGTGCCTGGCCTCCTTGACCCCAACACAAGAGTGTGGGAACGTTTTTCTGGCCCTTTGCTCCTGAAGCTCCGTGTCTGTGTCCCCATGCCCAACGCTGTCACCGAACCAGCCTTCTGCATCACACAACACATTTGAGCAACGGGAGACTCCACTCCCAAGCCAGCGGTCTCTTTCTCCAGCCTCGACTAACGCGACAGCGTCCGGCAGGCTCCAGTTGCTCAGGTGTGTCTGGGCATCCAGCCCCCAGCACCCGGGACTGCTGGGAATGGCACCAAGCAGATTCCTGAAGCAGCAGCTCACAGTACCCTGACACCTCTACCTACAGGCTCTGGTCAAGTCCCTGACTGCAAATGCAATTCATCCACTCTTCTCCCCTAGAAATCCTCGAGCAGGTGAGGTTAGGAAAGAACAAATCCCCTGGATGACATTCAGCGAGGCCTTAGCTCAAGACTGCCCTCCGGGGTCAGTATGCTCAAATATGCAGTAAGAGGTATTGAATCAGCCGTGTGCACCCTCCACAGCGTTCTGCTCATCTCACAAAGCTACGCTCCAGCCCCTGGGAAGACCGGCCAGGAGCTGACAGGCAACCCTCGCTCCCCTACGACGGTACCTTGGGCTGGTGGCAGAATCCTGCAGCCGGTGCTTAAAGACACAGACTGGTAGTTGCGACACGGCCAAGCTGCTCAGCACCGTGTTTCAAAACTTGGCAAGACCAAGTCACAGAGGCCTGGGAATTTCCAATTTACAAATTAAACAAAATACAAACCACCCAGTGAGTAAACCCAACAAACTGCTCGCTGTTGCTTGTCTAATTTTAGGTCAGGTTGTACTCAAAACCCTCAGACATCTGTGTGGTGACTCCCACAGCCACCGTGGATGCGGTACTTGACAGAATCAAGAAAATGAAACCACAGAAAGCCAGTAACAGCACTGCAAAGAGCTCACAGGACAACCCAAAAAGCACAGCCAGCACCGCACGGGGAAGGTCTGGACAGGAACACAAGCAGCACGAAGGGGAAGGGGAAGGGTGAGGTCCCACGGAGCGCGACGTGAAGCCGTGAGCTGTGCGCTGCTGCGCGGTGTCTCATGCAGGAGCGTGCTTTTGCATGCCGCTTCGTATCAAAGCAAACAAGCAGGAGAAATGCTGAGCATTCATCACACGCCGTGCAGAGGCCGCCGGAGCGTTTCCAAAGTTCCCAGTAGAGGAGCAGGCACCCTGACCGACGCAACAACCGCTTTTCGAAGGCCGAATTAATACAACGAAAGCATAAAGGATAGACCATTCGAAAGGAGCAGAGAAGAAAAAGT